>NW_020946270.1:0-2607 GCF_900497805.2 Vombatus ursinus | reverse complement strand
CTTCCTGACCACTCGTTGGCCAACGGCTACATTGCATCCAGTCAGACCTTATTATAAATAAAATTCTGCAGCCATCCCCTCGCCTCTTCTTCCACCACCCCTTTGTGGGCTGTCCAGCAATGAAAAAGCTTCAAAGTATTTTTATGCAACATTTACAACTGAGAGCTATACAAAATCTGACAGGTGTTTACAACAGCCGCTATCTGGCCATTTGCTGGGAAAATGCCAAAATCCATAGGTCTGTATGGAAAGTCCTATCTGCAGATGTGTCTCTAGGGAAAGGCTTTTGTTTTGCCCAGAGCCTAAGTGTTTAAGACCCTGTCCATTATGGGGCTCATAGTAGGTGCTTGGGAATCCTGCTTGACGGACAGAATGGTTGACTGTTCTGCCGCTGTCATCTTAGCTCACCCTGGCAAATACCATTCACTGTGTCTCTTTCTCTCTGTTCCCTCACTCTCCCTGAAACAAACTCCAGGGATTTCCTATTTTGCTCCTGGGTGTTCTTGGCAGGCAAAGGATATCTCTGGCCTAGAAAGGAAGATGGTGCCAGCCGAAGGACAGATAAATGGAACTCAGCTGGCAGCAGTGAATCATCTGATGGAGTGGCAGGGCCATAATCCTGTGCCAGGGATGGGTGGATCTTGGCAGGTTTGTCACGGTGGTGCATGGGTGGTTGGCCTTTGGAGAGGTGAGAAGATCTATAGGTCAGAGCAGCCATTTTGAATTCAGTTGTGTATATCAGATCCCATATCAGGAGACTCCAGGAGATCACCTGTGCTAGAGGTAGCTAACCTCTAATATTGCATACTATTATCATGAGTAGGATATCAACAGACTCTTAGAAGTCCTTCTATAACATTGCAGTTTTATAATATTACATACTCAGGAGATCACATTTATATTTCGCTTTAGAGTTCACAAAATACTTTACTCCAAGACCTGTGAGATGTATCAAATTATTATCCCCATTCCATAAATGGGGAAAAAAATGAGGCTGAGAGATTAAGTGACTTTCCCACTGGTAAGTGACAGTCAGAATTTGAACCCAAGCCTTATGGTTCCCATCAGGAGTACAACAACAGTCTTCTCATTCTACCATGCTGCCTCATGGAGATTTGGCTGCAAATTTGTATTTGTTACATTGGTATTTGACTCATGGAAGGCTCTCAGAAAATAACCTTGCCCGCCTACTGTGTGTCATGTTTGAAAAATGTAGGATGGGTTATTTTTTTCCTCCTTTCTTCCTCCCTCCTTTGTGTTAACTCCCTGAAACTCTGAGTACAAGTGGCCTACACACAGCTGAGGCCCAGTTGTTGACTGATTACAAATTCAATTTAAATCCTCTCTGGGCCCTACTTTTCTCATCTGTAAAATGAGGGGGGAGGATGCAGTGATCCCTAAAGTCTCTTTTGGCTCAAAATCTATGATCTTATGATCTGGCAAGTATTTATTAAACCTCCTGTGGGCCTAGGGACTAGGGAGAATACAGAGAAAAGAGGAGATACAGTCTCTTTGCCTGCAGTGAGTTTATGGAGCTTACGTCAGGTGGCCCTAATGAGCTTGAGCCTTTAGCCGACCCTGGTATCTGCCTCCTGTTGGAGTGACAAGAAGAGGAGAATTGGCCAGGCTCTTGGGCATCTCACGGTCTGCTTGGGAAGCTGGTACACCAACTCTAGAATTAATCCATGTACATCTCCCTCAAATTACAAGACAGAAGGTGCATTTTTCATTTCTGTTACTGTATCTCCCTCCATCCACTCTCTGGCTCTGTCATTTTGTATTTTTCTACCCCTTAGTGGGATATCTAGCTTCTATATGTCTTTATAAACCATCAGTGTTAGCAAGAAGTCTTTGGATGAAGAGGGAAAAAGTCAATTGTTGGATCAGAGCCAGGCTGAGCTTTGGCTGGTAGTTTTCTCTGAAAACTTAAGAAGGGTCTGCAATAAGGGAAGGGTTACAGTCCCACTGTTCCCTGCATCAGCGAGACCACATCTGGACTGTTTAATTCTGGGTGTAGAATTTTTTGAAGAGTATCGGCACATTGGAGCATATCTAGGAGAAGGCAACCAGGTAGTAAGGAGACTTGAAGCCATGTGGGGCTCCATTAAAGAAACTGGGGAAATGTAGCCTGAAGAAGAGAAGTCTTGAGGAGAGTAAGATGTCAATGTCCAAATAGCCCAAGCGTTGTCACATGGAAGACGATTAGCTTTGTTTTGGGCCTAGAGTGAAGAACCAAGGAGCAACAGTCAGACGTGACAAAAACAAAAACAACTGACCTTCCCAACCATGAGAAGATTCAACATGACACAAGAACAGCCTTGTAAAGTAGCGAGTGAGTTCTTTGTCCTTGGACATATCTTCCAACAACTGTGGGATGGCCACTTATTGGGGATGATTTAGAGGGGAATCTATGCTTCAAAGGACTTGGGCCAGATGACCTTGGAAGTCCTATGCAGCTCTGAAATATTATGATTCTCAGATAAGATAGTCAATGGGTCGACAGGCATTTATTATTTAGTGCTTACTATTTACTAGGCAATAGACTAAACCCTGGAGATACAAAGAGAGACAAAAATATGGTCCTCGCCCTCTGAGATAGTAACTTGC
>NW_020946269.1:0-2607 GCF_900497805.2 Vombatus ursinus | reverse complement strand
CTTCCTGACCACTCGTTGGCCAACGGCTACATTGCATCCAGTCAGACTTTATTATAAATAAAATTCTGCAGCCATCCCCTCGCCTCTTCTTCCACCACCCCTTTGTGGGCTGTCCAGCAATGAAAAAGCTTCAAAGTATTTTTATGCAACATTTACAACTGAGAGCTATACAAAATCTGACAGGTGTTTACAACAGCCGCTATCTGGCCATTTGCTGGGAAAATGCCAAAATCCATAGGTCTGTATGGAAAGTCCTATCTGCAGATGTGTCTCTAGGGAAAGGCTTTTGTTTTGCCCAGAGCCTAAGTGTTTAAGACCCTGTCCATTATGGGGCTCATAGTAGGTGCTTGGGAATCCTGCTTGACGGACAGAATGGTTGACTGTTCTGCCGCTGTCATCTTAGCTCACCCTGGCAAATACCATTCACTGTGTCTCTTTCTCTCTGTTCCCTCACTCTCCCTGAAACAAACTCCAGGGATTTCCTATTTTGCTCCTGGGTGTTCTTGGCAGGCAAAGGATATCTCTGGCCTAGAAAGGAAGATGGTGCCAGCCGAAGGACAGATAAATGGAACTCAGCTGGCAGCAGTGAATCATCTGATGGAGTGGCAGGGCCATAATCCTGTGCCAGGGATGGGTGGATCTTGGCAGGTTTGTCACGGTGGTGCATGGGTGGTTGGCCTTTGGAGAGGTGAGAAGATCTATAGGTCAGAGCAGCCATTTTGAATTCAGTTGTGTATATCAGATCCCATATCAGGAGACTCCAGGAGATCACCTGTGCTAGAGGTAGCTAACCTCTAATATTGCATACTATTATCATGAGTAGGATATCAACAGACTCTTAGAAGTCCTTCTATAACATTGCAGTTTTATAATATTACATACTCAGGAGATCACATTTATATTTCGCTTTAGAGTTCACAAAATACTTTACTCCAAGACCTGTGAGATGTATCAAATTATTATCCCCATTCCATAAATGGGGAAAAAAATGAGGCTGAGAGATTAAGTGACTTTCCCACTGGTAAGTGACAGTCAGAATTTGAACCCAAGCCTTATGGTTCCCATCAGGAGTACAACAACAGTCTTCTCATTCTACCATGCTGCCTCATGGAGATTTGGCTGCAAATTTGTATTTGTTACATTGGTATTTGACTCATGGAAGGCTCTCAGAAAATAACCTTGCCCGCCTACTGTGTGTCATGTTTGAAAAATGTAGGATGGGTTATTTTTTTCCTCCTTTCTTCCTCCCTCCTTTGTGTTAACTCCCTGAAACTCTGAGTACAAGTGGCCTACACACAGCTGAGGCCCAGTTGTTGACTGATTACAAATTCAATTTAAATCCTCTCTGGGCCCTACTTTTCTCATCTGTAAAATGAGGGGGGAGGATGCAGTGATCCCTAAAGTCTCTTTTGGCTCAAAATCTATGATCTTATGATCTGGCAAGTATTTATTAAACCTCCTGTGGGCCTAGGGACTAGGGAGAATACAGAGAAAAGAGGAGATACAGTCTCTTTGCCTGCAGTGAGTTTATGGAGCTTACGTCAGGTGGCCCTAATGAGCTTGAGCCTTTAGCCGACCCTGGTATCTGCCTCCTGTTGGAGTGACAAGAAGAGGAGAATTGGCCAGGCTCTTGGGCATCTCACGGTCTGCTTGGGAAGCTGGTACACCAACTCTAGAATTAATCCATGTACATCTCCCTCAAATTACAAGACAGAAGGTGCATTTTTCATTTCTGTTACTGTATCTCCCTCCATCCACTCTCTGGCTCTGTCATTTTGTATTTTTCTACCCCTTAGTGGGATATCTAGCTTCTATATGTCTTTATAAACCATCAGTGTTAGCAAGAAGTCTTTGGATGAAGAGGGAAAAAGTCAATTGTTGGATCAGAGCCAGGCTGAGCTTTGGCTGGTAGTTTTCTCTGAAAACTTAAGAAGGGTCTGCAATAAGGGAAGGGTTACAGTCCCACTGTTCCCTGCATCAGCGAGACCACATCTGGACTGTTTAATTCTGGGTGTAGAATTTTTTGAAGAGTATCGGCACATTGGAGCATATCTAGGAGAAGGCAACCAGGTAGTAAGGAGACTTGAAGCCATGTGGGGCTCCATTAAAGAAACTGGGGAAATGTAGCCTGAAGAAGAGAAGTCTTGAGGAGAGTAAGATGTCAATGTCCAAATAGCCCAAGCGTTGTCACATGGAAGACGATTAGCTTTGTTTTGGGCCTAGAGTGAAGAACCAAGGAGCAACAGTCAGACGTGACAAAAACAAAAACAACTGACCTTCCCAACCATGAGAAGATTCAACATGACACAAGAACAGCCTTGTAAAGTAGCGAGTGAGTTCTTTGTCCTTGGACATATCTTCCAACAACTGTGGGATGGCCACTTATTGGGGATGATTTAGAGGGGAATCTATGCTTCAAAGGACTTGGGCCAGATGACCTTGGAAGTCCTATGCAGCTCTGAAATATTATGATTCTCAGATAAGATAGTCAATGGGTCGACAGGCATTTATTATTTAGTGCTTACTATTTACTAGGCAATAGACTAAACCCTGGAGATACAAAGAGAGACAAAAATATGGTCCTCGCCCTCTGAGATAGTAACTTGC
>NW_020946268.1:0-8467 GCF_900497805.2 Vombatus ursinus | reverse complement strand
TCCCTGTACATATATATGGAGAGAGAGATATAGTTTAGAAAGAGAGAGACAGATACATATGTGTGTATGCAGTGTAAATAGAAGGTAATTTCAGAAGGTAAATAGAAGGTAAATTCAGGAGGTATTAATTAGGGGGAGAGAGGTCTTTGAAAGGCCCCCTGCTAAGGTGGGATTTGAGCTGAATCTTGAAGGAAGTCAGGGAAGTTGGCAGGCAGAGATGAGGAAGGAGAGTATTTCAGTTGAGGGGGATGGGGCAAGGGAACAACCAATGAAAAAAGCATCAAGGTGGGAGATGGGTGTGTCCAGTACAAGGAACATTTGCAAGAAGGCAGATGTCACTGGATCATAGAGGTCGACCTGAAGGAGAGTGAAGTATAAGAAGACTAGAAAAGCAGGAAGGGGCAGGTTATGAAGGACTTTAAATGCCCAGAAAAGCATTTTATATTTGAAACTAGAGATGATAGGGTGCCACTGGAATTTCTAACATGTGTGCCAAAATCTGAGGTTCAGCAATTGTAGTGAATGATGGAGATGAAGATGAGGGGTAGAGGTGACTGTGTGGACCCACTGAGCTATTTAGCTTCAGATCCACAAGGGTGAACCTCTCATGGTACCTGCCTTCATCAGTTCTCTGGCTCTTGTACAATCACCAGTACCCTGGCTTAAATAACAGGAGCATGGAAAGAATGGAAAAAGAAGTGGAGATTTAACTAGTCAGCTTCCCTCCTGAGGCAGAACCTGAACTTTTGGGTGAAAATCTGTGTATGAGAGGAAAAGGGGATTTTTGTGGAAATTCTAACAAAAGAATGTAAGCCTATGCTATCATAGCACATATTTCCATCTTGTCCCCTGCCATTTCTAGAACCCTACAGAGGAAACTGATTGCCAGTGCTTCAAGGAAGGCTAGATGGGATAGGCTAGGAAACATTCATTTGGACCAGATGATCCAGCTGGAAGAACCCTTACAGATCTGAAACCTACAAGCTGATTGAGGAGACAAGATAGACACACATGAAACCATTATTTAAGAGTCAAAACAACTGGTTCTCATTATTAAGGACTGGTAAGAGATGGGAGAAGGGAGGCAGCAGAGGGACTGTTGTGGTCAAGATGAAGGGAAATGGGAACTCCAACATGTCTGGATTCCTCTGAATCTCCTCTCCCCCCACCCAACTTTAAAAGAGCTTTCACACTCTTGTTTATAGGACCACAGGCATTCCTTCCTGACAAACAGGTCTTCACTGGGGCCTCCAACCACGGCACTGAGACATAATCACATTATGTCTGACAACAAGCCCTCCACTCCTTCGTGAAACTCATAAAATTACCAATTTCACGGTTGGTTTTCTTCCTGCTCCTCCCGGTAGCTCTATTCCTTCAGAATGGTGAGTGTGACCTTACACTCTCCTGGATGATGATTTATCCTAAAAGGGTCTAATTCAGATTAAAACATCCATGCATTTCACTGCTTTATGGGCCATTTATTTCTCCCTCTGTGTGTTGTCAGCACAGAGTCCTGATGAGCTGAAGCATTCATTGCTGAGGCCATCCTCCCCTTAGGGAGGGTGCGTTTATTGGAGATCATATATGTATATAAAGGGTCCTGGAGTGTGATTTAGGGAACCTAGGCTCTTTTCTCAGCCCTGTCACTAATTCAGGGCTAAAATGGACTTATACAATCATGGGGTCTAGTGAATCACTGGGTCCAGCCTCCTCTGCATTCAACCTCTTCTTTTTATATAAAGTGAAATTGCTGCCCAGAAAGGTTGTGACTTAGCCAAGGCATACAGTAAATAGCAGAGCTGAGACTTGAACTCAAATCTTCAGACTCCAAATGCAGTGCTCTTTCTACTACATCATGGGAATAAGACCAGGTCTTCTCATGCCTGGCGCTGGAAAGGACACTGGGCTACAAGTACAGAGACCTGGGTTTGAATCTCAACTCTGCCGCTTACTCTGGGTTGTTTCAGTCAAGTCCTTTCCCCTCTCATTTCTGTAAAGTTAAGTTAATCCCTTATCTCTAAAATGGGGACATAATTTGTTCCTTCCAGGTCTCCTTCCAGATGCTATTATGGAGATCATCTGAGATCATAAATATAAATGGACCCTATACACCCTAAGGCGGTGCATTGATATCGATTTTTTTAAAAAACCACAAATTGGGGCAGCTAGATGGCACAGTGGCTCGAGCAGTGGCTCAGGAGGACCTGAGTTCAAATCTGACCTCAGACACACAACATTTACTAGCTGTGTGACTCTGGGCAAGTCACTTAACTACAACTGCCTCACCAAAAAAACAAACAAGCAAACAAACGAAAACACAAATTAACATTGTCTTTGTTGTATTGTATTTTTATTTATTTTGTTAAACATTCCCCAATTACAATTTAATCTGATTCAGTCTGCACTCTTGTAGCATGTCTGACACTTCTGCTTTAGGGCACGACATACATGTAAGGGGTTGGTGTAATTCTGAAGTGCATCCTACAGCAGAGGTTCGTAACAATTTTTTTGTATCATGGATCCCTGGGCAAGCTGGTGAAGCCTTTAGTATGGAGCCCTTCTTAATGTTTTCAAATACATAAAGTACAACAGCTAAATATGTTGAAGAAACAGTTATGATAGATTTTTTCAAGTTTACTGAGCCCAAGTCAAGACCCTTGTCTTTCATTAATGCAGACTCCCAACCTCCTTGTGCATCAGGAGATAGTCATCATAAGTTGCTTTGACTGAAATCATTCATAACTTGATAGCTAGCCTTCTGATGAAGCTCACCGAATTTATTATTACTTTTGTTACATTCTTTGCATAGGTTATCCAACTAGTTTAGGCACATGGTAGGTGTCCAGTAAATACAAATCACAAGTAATTAAATATCTTCTGCTTCAAGGTTTCCAATATAGCACAAGGTGCCATTACTTGATACTTAGAGGCTCTGAGAAGCAGGGAAGAGGTAGGAGAAGAAAGGTGAAGTTAGAGCAAGTGTCAGAAAAATACAGATAGGATTCCTAAAGCAGTGAGGAGAGAAGGTTCACCTTACAAAATTTTGTTTCAGATGCAACTTTTCTAGAGTAGGAGTTGTTCAAGGAGAGGTCCACCTGTCATTCCTGAGGGTGGAAAGAATGGAAACAGGGGATGAAAAAAAGTTACATAAAAGTATGGTACTAACCTGGGATAGAGTGTCTTGAGGAGAAAGGAATCAGCTGACTGGGATTGGAAATGCTACCATTTGGTTCTTGTTGTTTAATTGTTGTTTAGTCTTTTTCAACAGTGTCTGACTCTTCGTGATCTTATTTTGGGGGGAGGGTTCTTGACAAAGATAATTGCAGTGGTTTGCCATTTCCTTCTCCAGTTCATTTTACAGATGAGGAAACTGAGGCAAACAGGATTAAGTGACTTACTTAGGGTCACATAGCTAGAAAGTGTCTGAGGCCATATTTGAACCCAGGAAGATGAGTCTTCCCGACTCTGGGCCTCGATCCACTGTGCCACCCAGCTGCCCTGTTGGCCCTTTGAGTAACCTGCCAATCACAGGTGCTCTTCCAGCTTTTGTACTTTTCCTTTACACATCTCCCACTCCTGAAATGGGAGCCATCTGAGCACACACGTTCCTTTTACAGTCTAGTTTATTCTAGGATCATAAAGTCTCAGAGCTGGAAGGGGCTTTAGAGAGAATCTTGTCTATAGTTGCTGTTGTCTTATATTATTGTTGTTGCTGTGGTTTATCCCTCATTCTCAAAGAGGACCAATGATATCATGAGAGTGATGTCTTGACTTGCATACGAATTGGATTTTATATATATATATGAATATGTACACACATACACATATATACACATATATGGAAGGATGGATACATGTGTGTATATATTATATATGTATGTATATGTATGTGTATATATAGTATGTTTATATGTGTGTGTGTGTGTGTATGTGTATGCAGGAGTTCCCTCTACAGCATCTGTAATAAGCAGGCATTTGAATACCTCCAGAGAAGGAAGACTCACTACCTATCAAGATAGTCCATTTCGCTTTCGAAATGTTAGGAAATTTTTCTTTATATGATGTTCAAATCTGCCTCCTCACAACTTCCTCCCGTTTCTTCTCCGTTCTTCCCTCCTGGGACCAAGTGAAAGAAGCCTAATTGCTCTTGCATGAGCCACCCCTAAGATATTTGAAGACAGTCATCAAGCTCTTTCTCTTCTCCAGGATAAGCAACATTAAGTCCTTCCACCAATCTTTGCATTTCACTCTGTCCTCCTGGGTCCTGTTCCATTTTGTCCTCTCTGCGCGGCTCCCCAGCACCTGGCCTGGGCTTAGCTCGATGCTGGGCACTGTGGGGAGAAGTCGAAAATGTGGCTTCTGTCCTCAATGAGCTGCCAGCGGCGGCGGCGGCATCGGGAAGCCAAGATCAAGGCACATCCTCCAGTCATGGCATCTTTGCCCCTGTGGCAGGGTGCCCTTCTTCATGCTGAGTCATGACGTTTAGACTAGGAGCAGCTGGAAACCCTGCTCTTCCACAAGGTGTCTGGGCTAGGAGCAGCTGCCAGATCTGCCTCTCCCTTCTCATTTCCAGTGGTTTCACAAGGCAGGCCCAGCATAATTTGCATGGTCTGGCCTCACTGCCAGAGAGGAAGATGGGAAATAAGAAAACAACAACAACAAAATAATCAAAATAATAATGATAGCCAACATTTCTACAGCACTTTAATATTTGCAAAGCATCTTACGTATATTATATCATTTGATCCTTTTGCAAAAACCCTCTGAGGTCAGTGCTATTATTGTCTCCATTTTGTATAGATTAGGAAACTGTGGATGAAAAGTTAATGGTTTGTCCAGGATTAAAGAGAGGGTAAGAGTCTGAGGCAGGATTGAAGGCAGGTCTTCCTGACTCCAGACCCAATACTCTATCTACTACACCACCAGAAAGTGTCACTGGTAACTCTGGAGCTCGGTGCAAGATGCTGAGACAACAGCAAACATGCTGCTTGGGGGCATGGAAAGAGAGGCAGGTGGAGAGAATTCATTTAAGACAGCTGGAGCCTTCAGAGAGAGAGCAGGGGATGCAGAATGAAGTTCCCTTTGCAGGGATGATTTGTGCTGAGAGTGAAGCGTAGAACCAAGTGATGGAGCAGATAGCCGTTGTCAATAGCCTTAAGGCATAGGACTGACTGGCTGTGGGCCTGAATGAGCTGGAAAGTTTCAGATACCCCAGAGGCAAATAGACCTTAGCTATTTCATTCAGAAAGGACTGGTGACTTTTCCTAAGAAAAAAGAAGTGGTGTGATTAGGCAGTGTGAGTAGTTTAGCTAAGCCAAGGGCCTTGAGAAGGACCATGGAAGGGAATATGACAGAGGCGAAGTAGGTGAAGCTACATGGACAGCTGAGCTTTGGAGCTGTGATGAGTGAGAGGCTGATGAAGCAGGGAGCCAGGGTGGGAGAGAGACAATGAAAAAGAGACTCCGAAGAAGTAAAGGCTGGTTAAGGAGCAATGAGACCCAAAGTCCTGATAATAAGGAGCCAACCCTGACCTTTCCCCATGATAGGGACCCATCCTAAACAGTAGTATTTATTGTAAACCTGGTGCGATGGTCACGTTTTCTGGAGGATTGTAGGGTTGCGATCTCTTGAATTTGAGCAACACCAGAGATTTATCCTTTCTGAGGTTCCACCTAAGGGAGTGTTATAAAGTAATCTGAAATTAAAATATGAAAAATTATATAGGTCCCTAGGGAGAAATGGAGACCCTTCAGAAATTAGTGTTCTCCACTGTCTATGGTCTCATGTGTGGGTCCTTTCTTGTCCTTCACAATCTAAATGAAACTTTCATGTTTCATTCTGTTTGGCTTTAATGCTTGTTTTGGGTTTGTTGACATCCTTTTGGGGAGATGATGATACTGTCAGGTACCACCTGAGTGGGGGCAGATAAGCCAGATTAATGAGGCAAATGAGCTAAAGTTCCCCATACATAATGGTAAAGGCCAGATACCGACTTTCTCAGGTGTCACGCCAGACCAGCTGGAGCAAGAATTGAATAGTCCTTAACGTAAACCCAGGCCCTCCGTGTCAAGAGAGAGCCTCTGACACAAGAGTTAGACACATGGAACACTTGAATGGTATTACCAAGCATTCTGTGCTAAGTGCCAAAATGAGAGGGCTGAAGAGGAGATACTGAGACATGGTCTGGGTGGGTTGAAAGAGCATGATGTCCAAAGTCAGCAGGTGTGGGCTTGTGTCCTGGCTCAGACCTCGGAGTGTCAATGGGCAATGGACAGGTCATTCAACTTCTCTAAACTGCATTTTCTATGACTGTAAATTGGGAGGAAAGGGCTTTTTAAAAAAATATTAATATCATTAGTTTTCACTTATTCTAAATTTCCTCCTGAATCCTTCCCCTTCCCTCTCTCCCTACCAGAGAACTACCATCCAAATACTAACAAATATTATGGCAAATATGTTTTAAAGAAAAAGTAGAAGAAGAAAAAATAATAATCTAGAGAGCTGATCAATACACTGAAAAAAATCTGGAAATGGATGCACTATTCCATACCTGGGGACTTTCTACCTCTGCAAAGGAGGGTGGAGGAAATGAGAGGAAAATGCTTTGTAAGCTTTCCAGTACTCTATGCACATAAATAGTTATGGTTTTAGTACCATTAATAAAATAATAATAACAATAGTTAACATTTATAAAGTGTTGTTGGGATTGTAAAACAGGCTACATATATTATCTCCCTTGGTGATAACAATAATGTGCTCTAGGAGTTCAGAGGAGGAGATTCTATCTCATAGGGAGGGCAGAGAAAATTTCCTGCAGGAAGGGGAAGCCTCATCTGGACTCTGAATGTGACTAAAATGGAACCTGGGAGAAGAGATGATAATCAGCTTTCCAATAGCATTTTTATAATGCTTCAAGGTTTGCCAAGCACTTCACATCTTTTATCTCCCTTGAGCCTCCCAACCACCCTGTGAGGCAAATGCCATTTTTATCCCCATTTTACAAGTGAGGAAAGTAAGATTGAGAAACTCTAAATAACTTGCCCAAAGTCACATAGCTATTAAGTGTCTACAGCAGAATTTGAACTCAGATCTTCTTGACTCCATGTCTGCATGTATATATAACAAGGGTTTTTATTCATTCCTCCAGCTCTAAAGAAGGATTCTTAACTATTTTTGTGCCCTGGACCCCATTGACAGTCATGTTTTTAAATACATAAAATAAAATAGAAAGGATTACAAAAGAAACCAATTGTATTGAAATATAGTTATCCACATGTATACATTTTAATCAAGTCCATGGACCCCAGTTTAAAAATTCCTGCTCCAGAAGATGTTACACATTGAAGCCGAGGCTTTTACTTCTTTGAAAGAGAAAGTTTGACTTATTAATTGGGGTGTGGATTTCAAAGAATCTCAATATTTATTTTCTGACCTTCTGTATGCTGAAATCTTCCCCCACCTCCCCACTCTCCAGTCAGTCACAGATGATCTCTCCCCTTAGCACCAGCTGAAAAACACACACACACATACATACTTGCATGCACGTGCATACACGCACACACGCATACATACACACAAACACACTGGACCGGATGAGGGTAACCAAGCTTGCCTGCTTTGAGCATACACCAAAGCAAAGCCATAATCCCCAGGGTCTCTCCTGTAGAAGAAACTCAGTGTGCCCCTCAGATCTAGGTACCAGCTGCAGTTCTTTGTACCCAGGGAACAACAGAAGGTACCCTGGGAAGTGTGGTTAGAGCCAGGAGCTCTAGCCTTGGCTAATGAATTTGGAGAAGTGAGCCCCACCAGGCCTGTTAGAAGAACCACTGTGGTTGAATGCTCAGTCCACTGCAGATCTGCCTGCCTCACTCTGACGCTGAATGCAATGCTGCCCCCATTCTGGTAGAGGTGAGACACAGAAGAAACCTCCAATTTGGCTTACTTTTTGCTCTACTCTCCAAAACCAACTCCAAGGAGCCCCTGTGATCAGGGATTAACTAATGTTGGCTTAGCACGCACAAGGATGCCAGGAGCCTGGGAATGTATTCTCCAAAATGAATTCATCCAGACAGGATTATGGCAGAGAAGCAGGGGCCCATCTCAAGGCAGGTGGCAAGACGCTTCCACCCCGTTTCCCAGGGACATGTACAAATCACTCCTCCCCGTGTTCATTTGCTTCTTGGCATGGGCTGTGTTCATTTCTGCCAGTCAATCTGTGGTTTCCCATTTCAAGCTGTACTGTCTCGTATTTAACTTGGAGTAGGAGCAAGGCTAGACTCTGAGAGCTAAATAATAATTATGAATAACAATAACAATAACAAATATACAGGAAAGTGAGAGGAAGCATTTTATGTAATACTTGGGATTTTCATCTCAGTTCTGCTGATAACACTCTGTATAACTTTAGACAGGTAACTTATAGAACTAGAGAGAACCTTAGAAATTAGCTAGCAATAACCCCCGA
>NW_020946267.1:0-8474 GCF_900497805.2 Vombatus ursinus | reverse complement strand
TCCCTGTACATATATATGGAGAGAGAGATATAGTTTAGAAAGAGAGAGACAGATACATATGTGTGTATGCAGTGTAAATAGAAGGTAATTTCAGAAGGTAAATAGAAGGTAAATTCAGGAGGTATTAATTAGGGGGAGAGAGGTCTTTGAAAGGCCCCCTGCTAAGGTGGGATTTGAGCTGAATCTTGAAGGAAGTCAGGGAAGTTGGCAGGCAGAGATGAGGAAGGAGAGTATTTCAGTTGAGGGGGATGGGGCAAGGGAACAACCAATGAAAAAAGCATCAAGGTGGGAGATGGGTGTGTCCAGTACAAGGAACATTTGCAAGAAGGCAGATGTCACTGGATCATAGAGGTCGACCTGAAGGAGAGTGAAGTATAAGAAGACTAGAAAAGCAGGAAGGGGCAGGTTATGAAGGACTTTAAATGCCCAGAAAAGCATTTTATATTTGAAACTAGAGATGATAGGGTGCCACTGGAATTTCTAACATGTGTGCCAAAATCTGAGGTTCAGCAATTGTAGTGAATGATGGAGATGAAGATGAGGGGTAGAAGTGACTGTGTGGACCCACTGAGCTATTTAGCTTCAGATCCACAAGGGTGAACCTCTCATGGTACCTGCCTTCATCAGTTCTCTGGCTCTTGTACAATCACCAGTACCCTGGCTTAAATAACAGGAGCATGGAAAGAATGGAAAAAGAAGTGGAGATTTAACTAGTCAGCTTCCCTCCTGAGGCAGAACCTGAACTTTTGGGTGAAAATCTGTGTATGAGAGGAAAAGGGGATTTTTGTGGAAATTCTAACAAAAGAATGTAAGCCTATGCTATCATAGCACATATTTCCATCTTGTCCCCTGCCATTTCTAGAACCCTACAGAGGAAACTGATTGCCAGTGCTTCAAGGAAGGCTAGATGGGATAGGCTAGGAAACATTCATTTGGACCAGATGATCCAGCTGGAAGAACCCTTACAGATCTGAAACCTACAAGCTGATTGAGGAGACAAGATAGACACACATGAAACCATTATTTAAGAGTCAAAACAACTGGTTCTCATTATTAAGGACTGGTAAGAGATGGGAGAAGGGAGGCAGCAGAGGGACTGTTGTGGTCAAGATGAAGGGAAATGGGAACTCCAACATGTCTGGATTCCTCTGAATCTCCTCTCCCCCCACCCAACTTTAAAAGAGCTTTCACACTCTTGTTTATAGGACCACAGGCATTCCTTCCTGACAAACAGGTCTTCACTGGGGCCTCCAACCACGGCACTGAGACATAATCACATTATGTCTGACAACAAGCCCTCCACTCCTTCGTGAAACTCATAAAATTACCAATTTCACGGTTGGTTTTCTTCCTGCTCCTCCCGGTAGCTCTATTCCTTCAGAATGGTGAGTGTGACCTTACACTCTCCTGGATGATGATTTATCCTAAAAGGGTCTAATTCAGATTAAAACATCCATGCATTTCACTGCTTTATGGGCCATTTATTTCTCCCTCTGTGTGTTGTCAGCACAGAGTCCTGATGAGCTGAAGCATTCATTGCTGAGGCCATCCTCCCCTTAGGGAGGGTGCGTTTATTGGAGATCATATATGTATATAAAGGGTCCTGGAGTGTGATTTAGGGAACCTAGGCTCTTTTCTCAGCCCTGTCACTAATTCAGGGCTAAAATGGACTTATACAATCATGGGGTCTAGTGAATCACTGGGTCCAGCCTCCTCTGCATTCAACCTCTTCTTTTTATATAAAGTGAAATTGCTGCCCAGAAAGGTTGTGACTTAGCCAAGGCATACAGTAAATAGCAGAGCTGAGACTTGAACTCAAATCTTCAGACTCCAAATGCAGTGCTCTTTCTACTACATCATGGGAATAAGACCAGGTCTTCTCATGCCTGGCGCTGGAAAGGACACTGGGCTACAAGTACAGAGACCTGGGTTTGAATCTCAACTCTGCCGCTTACTCTGGGTTGTTTCAGTCAAGTCCTTTCCCCTCTCATTTCTGTAAAGTTAAGTTAATCCCTTATCTCTAAAATGGGGACATAATTTGTTCCTTCCAGGTCTCCTTCCAGATGCTATTATGGAGATCATCTGAGATCATAAATATAAATGGACCCTATACACCCTAAGGCGGTGCATTGATATCGATTTTTTTAAAAAACCACAAATTGGGGCAGCTAGATGGCACAGTGGCTCGAGCAGTGGCTCAGGAGGACCTGAGTTCAAATCTGACCTCAGACACACAACATTTACTAGCTGTGTGACTCTGGGCAAGTCACTTAACTACAACTGCCTCACCAAAAAAACAAACAAGCAAACAAACGAAAACACAAATTAACATTGTCTTTGTTGTATTGTATTTTTATTTATTTTGTTAAACATTCCCCAATTACAATTTAATCTGATTCAGTCTGCACTCTTGTAGCATGTCTGACACTTCTGCTTTAGGGCACGACATACATGTAAGGGGTTGGTGTAATTCTGAAGTGCATCCTACAGCAGAGGTTCGTAACAATTTTTTTGTATCATGGATCCCTGGGCAAGCTGGTGAAGCCTTTAGTATGGAGCCCTTCTTAATGTTTTCAAATACATAAAGTACAACAGCTAAATATGTTGAAGAAACAGTTATGATAGATTTTTTCAAGTTTACTGAGCCCAAGTCAAGACCCTTGTCTTTCATTAATGCAGACTCCCAACCTCCTTGTGCATCAGGAGATAGTCATCATAAGTTGCTTTGACTGAAATCATTCATAACTTGATAGCTAGCCTTCTGATGAAGCTCACCGAATTTATTATTACTTTTGTTACATTCTTTGCATAGGTTATCCAACTAGTTTAGGCACATGGTAGGTGTCCAGTAAATACAAATCACAAGTAATTAAATATCTTCTGCTTCAAGGTTTCCAATATAGCACAAGGTGCCATTACTTGATACTTAGAGGCTCTGAGAAGCAGGGAAGAGGTAGGAGAAGAAAGGTGAAGTTAGAGCAAGTGTCAGAAAAATACAGATAGGATTCCTAAAGCAGTGAGGAGAGAAGGTTCACCTTACAAAATTTTGTTTCAGATGCAACTTTTCTAGAGTAGGAGTTGTTCAAGGAGAGGTCCACCTGTCATTCCTGAGGGTGGAAAGAATGGAAACAGGGGATGAAAAAAAGTTACATAAAAGTATGGTACTAACCTGGGTTAGAGTGTCTTGAGGAGAAAGGAATCAGCTGACTGGGATTGGAAATGCTACCATTTGGTTCTTGTTGTTTAATTGTTGTTTAGTCTTTTTCAACAGTGTCTGACTCTTCGTGATCTTATTTTGGGGGGAGGGTTCTTGACAAAGATAATTGCAGTGGTTTGCCATTTCTTTCTCCAGTTCATTTTACAGATGAGGAAACTGAGGCAAACAGGATTAAGTGACTTACTTAGGGTCACATAGCTAGAAAGTGTCTGAGGCCATATTTGAACCCAGGAAGATGAGTCTTCCCGACTCTGGGCCTCGATCCACTGTGCCACCCAGCTGCCCTGTTGGCCCTTTGAGTAACCTGCCAATCACAGGTGCTCTTCCAGCTTTTGTACTTTTCCTTTACACATCTCCCACTCCTGAAATGGGAGCCATCTGAGCACACACGTTCCTTTTACAGTCTAGTTTATTCTAGGATCATAAAGTCTCAGAGCTGGAAGGGGCTTTAGAGAGAATCTTGTCTATAGTTGCTGTTGTCTTATATTATTGTTGTTGCTGTGGTTTATCCCTCATTCTCAAAGAGGACCAATGATATCATGAGAGTGATGTCTTGACTTGCATACGAATTGGATTTTATATATATATATGAATATGTACACACATACACATATATACACATATATGGAAGGATGGATACATGTGTGTATATATTATATATGTATGTATATGTATGTGTATATATAGTATGTTTATATGTGTGTGTGTGTGTGTATGTGTATGCAGGAGTTCCCTCTACAGCATCTGTAATAAGCAGGCATTTGAATACCTCCAGAGAAGGAAGACTCACTACCTATCAAGATAGTCCATTTCGCTTTCGAAATGTTAGGAAATTTTTCTTTATATGATGTTCAAATCTGCCTCCTCACAACTTCCTCCCGTTTCTTCTCCGTTCTTCCCTCCTGGGACCAAGTGAAAGAAGCCTAATTGCTCTTGCATGAGCCACCCCTAAGATATTTGAAGACAGTCATCAAGCTCTTTCTCTTCTCCAGGATAAGCAACATTAAGTCCTTCCACCAATCTTTGCATTTCACTCTGTCCTCCTGGGTCCTGTTCCATTTTGTCCTCTCTGCGCGGCTCCCCAGCACCTGGCCTGGGCTTAGCTCGATGCTGGGCACTGTGGGGAGAAGTCGAAAATGTGGCTTCTGTCCTCAATGAGCTGCCAGCGGCGGCGGCGGCATCGGGAAGCCAAGATCAAGGCACATCCTCCAGTCATGGCATCTTTGCCCCTGTGGCAGGGTGCCCTTCTTCATGCTGAGTCATGACGTTTAGACTAGGAGCAGCTGGAAACCCTGCTCTTCCACAAGGTGTCTGGGCTAGGAGCAGCTGCCAGATCTGCCTCTCCCTTCTCATTTCCAGTGGTTTCACAAGGCAGGCCCAGCATAATTTGCATGGTCTGGCCTCACTGCCAGAGAGGAAGATGGGAAATAAGAAAACAACAACAACAAAATAATCAAAATAATAATGATAGCCAACATTTCTACAGCACTTTAATATTTGCAAAGCATCTTACGTATATTATATCATTTGATCCTTTTGCAAAAACCCTCTGAGGTCAGTGCTATTATTGTCTCCATTTTGTATAGATTAGGAAACTGTGGATGAAAAGTTAATGGTTTGTCCAGGATTAAAGAGAGGGTAAGAGTCTGAGGCAGGATTGAAGGCAGGTCTTCCTGACTCCAGACCCAATACTCTATCTACTACACCACCAGAAAGTGTCACTGGTAACTCTGGAGCTCGGTGCAAGATGCTGAGACAACAGCAAACATGCTGCTTGGGGGCATGGAAAGAGAGGCAGGTGGAGAGAATTCATTTAAGACAGCTGGAGCCTTCAGAGAGAGAGCAGGGGATGCAGAATGAAGTTCCCTTTGCAGGGATGATTTGTGCTGAGAGTGAAGTGTAGAACCAAGTGATGGAGCAAATAGCCGTTGTCAATAGCCTTAAGGCATAGGACTGACTGGCTGTGGGCCTGAATGAGCTGGAAAGTTTCAGATACCCCAGAGGCAAATAGACCTTAGCTATTTCATTCAGAAAGGACTGGTGACTTTTCCTAAGAAAAAAGAAGTGGTGTGATTAGGCAGTGTGAGTAGTTTAGCTAAGCCAAGGGCCTTGAGAAGGACCATGGAAGGGAATATGACAGAGGCGAAGTAGGTGAAGCTACATGGACAGCTGAGCTTTGGAGCTGTGATGAGTGAGAGGCTGATGAAGCAGGGAGCCAGGGTGGGAGAGAGACAATGAAAAAGAGACTCCGAAGAAGTAAAGGCTGGTTAAGGAGCAATGAGACCCAAAGTCCTGATAATAAGGAGCCAACCCTGACCTTTCCCCATGATAGGGACCCATCCTAAACAGTAGTATTTATTGTAAACCTGGTGCGATGGTCACGTTTTCTGGAGGATTGTAGGGTTGCGATCTCTTGAATTTGAGCAACACCAGAGATTTATCCTTTCTGAGGTTCCACCTAAGGGAGTGTTATAAAGTAAGCTGAAATTAAAATATGAAAAATTATATAGGTCCCTAGGGAGAAATGGAGACCCTTCAGAAATTAGTGTTCTCCACTGTCTATGGTCTCATGTGTGGGTCCTTTCTTGTCCTTCACAATCTAAATGAAACTTTCATGTTTCATTCTGTTTAGCTTTAATGCTTGTTTTGGGTTTGTTGACATCCTTTTGGGGAGATGATGATACTGTCAGGTACCACCTGAGTGGGGGCAGATAAGCCAGATTAATGAGGCAAATGAGCTAAAGTTCCCCATACATAATGGTAAAGGCCAGATACCGACTTTCTCAGGTGTCACGCCAGACCAGCTGGAGCAAGAATTGAATAGTCCTTAACGTAAACCCAGGCCCTCCGTGTCAAGAGAGAGCCTCTGACACAAGAGTTAGACACATGGAACACTTGAATGGTATTACCAAGCATTCTGTGCTAAGTGCCAAAATGAGAGGGCTGAAGAGGAGATACTGAGACATGGTCTGGGTGGGTTGAAAGAGCATGATGTCCAAAGTCAGCAGGTGTGGGCTTGTGTCCTGGCTCAGACCTCGGAGTGTCAATGGGCAATGGACAGGTCATTCAACTTCTCTAAACTGCATTTTCTATGACTGTAAATTGGGAGGAAAGGGCTTTTTAAAAAAATATTAATATCATTAGTTTTCACTTATTCTAAATTTCCTCCTGAATCCTTCCCCTTCCCTCTCTCCCTACCAGAGAACTACCATCCAAATACTAACAAATATTATGGCAAATATGTTTTAAAGAAAAAGTAGAAGAAGAAAAAATAATAATCTAGAGAGCTGATCAATACACTGAAAAAAATCTGGAAATGGATGCACTATTCCATACCTGGGGACTTTCTACCTCTGCAAAGGAGGGTGGAGGAAATGAGAGGAAAATGCTTTGTAAGCTTTCCAGTACTCTATGCACATAAATAGTTATGGTTTTAGTACCATTAATAAAATAATAATAACAATAGTTAACATTTATAAAGTGTTGTTGGGATTGTAAAACAGGCTACATATATTATCTCCCTTGGTGATAACAATAATGTGCTCTAGGAGTTCAGAGGAGGAGATTCTATCTCATAGGGAGGGCAGAGAAAATTTCCTGCAGGAAGGGGAAGCCTCATCTGGACTCTGAATGTGACTAAAATGGAACCTGGGAGAAGAGATGATAATCAGCTTTCCAATAGCATTTTTATAATGCTTCAAGGTTTGCCAAGCACTTCACATCTTTTATCTCCCTTGAGCCTCCCAACCACCCTGTGAGGCAAATGCCATTTTTATCCCCATTTTACAAGTGAGGAAAGTAAGATTGAGAAACTCTAAATAACTTGCCCAAAGTCACATAGCTATTAAGTGTCTACAGCAGAATTTGAACTCAGATCTTCTTGACTCCATGTCTGCATGTATATATAACAAGGGTTTTTATTCATTCCTCCAGCTCTAAAGAAGGATTCTTAACTATTTTTGTGCCCTGGACCCCATTGACAGTCATGTTTTTAAATACATAAAATAAAATAGAAAGGATTACAAAAGAAACCAATTGTATTGAAATATAGTTATCCACATGTATACATTTTAATCAAGTCCATGGACCCCAGTTTAAAAATTCCTGCTCCAGAAGATGTTACACATTGAAGCCGAGGCTTTTACTTCTTTGAAAGAGAAAGTTTGACTTATTAATTGGGGTGTGGATTTCAAAGAATCTCAATATTTATTTTCTGACCTTCTGTATGCTGAAATCTTCCCCCACCTCCCCACTCTCCAGTCAGTCACAGATGATCTCTCCCCTTAGCACCAGCTGAAAAACACACACACACATACATACTTGCATGCACGTGCATACACGCACACACGCATACATACACACAAACACACTGGACCGGATGAGGGTAACCAAGCTTGCCTGCTTTGAGCATACACCAAAGCAAAGCCATAATCCCCAGGGTCTCTCCTGTAGAAGAAACTCAGTGTGCCCCTCAGATCTAGGTACCAGCTGCAGTTCTTTGTACCCAGGGAACAACAGAAGGTACCCTGGGAAGTGTGGTTAGAGCCAGGAGCTCTAGCCTTGGCTAATGAATTTGGAGAAGTGAGCCCCACCAGGCCTGTTAGAAGAACCACTGTGGTTGAATGCTCAGTCCACTGCAGATCTGCCTGCCTCACTCTGACGCTGAATGCAATGCTGCCCCCATTCTGGTAGAGGTGAGACACAGAAGAAACCTCCAATTTGGCTTACTTTTTGCTCTACTCTCCAAAACCAACTCCAAGGAGCCCCTGTGATCAGGGATTAACTAATGTTGGCTTAGCACGCACAAGGATGCCAGGAGCCTGGGAATGTATTCTCCAAAATGAATTCATCCAGACAGGATTATGGCAGAGAAGCAGGGGCCCATCTCAAGGCAGGTGGCAAGACGCTTCCACCCCGTTTCCCAGGGACATGTACAAATCACTCCTCCCCGTGTTCATTTGCTTCTTGGCATGGGCTGTGTTCATTTCTGCCAGTCAATCTGTGGTTTCCCATTTCAAGCTGTACTGTCTCGTATTTAACTTGGAGTAGGAGCAAGGCTAGACTCTGAGAGCTAAATAATAATTATGAATAACAATAACAATAACAAATATACAGGAAAGTGAGAGGAAGCATTTTATGTAATACTTGGGATTTTCATCTCAGTTCTGCTGATAACACTCTGTATAACTTTAGACAGGTAACTTATAGAATATAGAACTAGAGAGAACCTTAGAAATTAGCTAGCAATAACCCCCGA
>NW_020946266.1:0-2665 GCF_900497805.2 Vombatus ursinus | reverse complement strand
AGGAAGAAAAAGAAAATGAAGACTGCCCCAGGAGAGGAGGGAAGATTAACGAGGGGGGTGAGCACCCAGGATAGAGAAGAAGGTCATCTTCAGTGTGAAAGTAAGGTAGAGCCAATAAAGCTTGGGTTAAAAAAAAATGATTGTGCCATGTCTCCTCCTCCTCCTCCTCCCTCCCTCCCTCCTTTCCCCTTGCAACCCCCCACCAAGCTAGGGCCGGAGAGCACAGCAACCCCTTTTGTGTCTCCTGTGACCCAGGAATTATGAGTGTGGGAATGAGGTCTGGGGGGGTGGAGCCCTCCCCTAGCACTCCTCCCTGGGCTGGGGGGCCTGACAAAAGAGGGAGAGGAGGAGGCAGGGGAAGAAAAAGCCAGCGTGAGAACCATTCTCAGCAGAGTTTTTAAAAAAGGCGAAAGAAAGAGAAACAGGAGGAAGAGAGAGGTCAGTTGGTGAGGCACAGACATGTCTTGCTTTTGGCCTCTCTCCATTTTTAGGTCATATATTAGAATTACAAGTGTTTCAGAGGCAGCACCAGACATTAGACGCAAACAAAGGGGAAAATGGGCCTCTCACCTCCCCCTTTTCCCAAACCCTGCCCTACTGGTGGGCAAAACTTCTGGGCTTTGGGTGACAATGCCATTCTCAATCTCTGTACCCTCAATTTGGGAATCTGATCCCAAAGTATGAGGACAAGTTTTGTTAAGTTTAAGAATAAGCCCTAAATGCAGTTTGGTCTTGCAGGAGAATTGTAAAATTCTCTTCTCTGGGTCCTAGGAGCCACTGAAACAGGTTTCCATTATCATTTTCAAAGGCACAGACCAATAGTTCCTTGAAATCCTTTGTTGTCTCCAAGGTGGACAAAAGGAAAGTGTCCAGGGTTTTTTTCAGCCTATTCATCCCCTGGCCTTTAGCCCCTCCTGGTCTAGAACATAAGGACAAGAACCATAATCATTCTTCTTTGGTCCCTGGGGACTCCACTCAGCTTGGGGGTAGTAGCTATGGAACCTCATCCTTGGGTATTCATTCCTGTGTGGGGCTGCAGAGATAAGAAGAGGAGCCAGACACAATACTGCTTCCAAAGAGGATGGAACACATGAAGGCTGATGTGGAAGGAAACATATGAATTTGGCTTCAGTTAATTATATATCCTGAACAAGGTTCTATCCCATCTCCTCTCCTCTCTCGTCCCTCTTCCCCCTTTTCCTCCTCTCTTCTTCTCTTCTCTTCTCCCTTTCTCTCCTCCTCTTCTGTTCCCCCTCCTCTGCTCTCCTCACCTCTCCTCTCATGCTCTTTTTTTCTCTCTTCTCTTCTCTTCTCTCTCTCCCTCCCTCCTTCCTTCCCTCCCTTCTCCTCTGTTCTCATCTCATTTCTCTTTCTGCTGAATAAACTACAGGGAAAGAGGGAAAGCAGAGGAGGGGGAACAGAAGAGGAGGAGAGAAAGGGAGAAGAGAAGAGAAGAAGAGAGGAGGAAAAGGGGGAAGAGGGACGAGAGAGGAGAGGAGATGGGATAGAACCTTGTTCAGGATATATAATTAACTGAAGCCAAATTCATATGTTTCCTTCCACATCAGCCTTCATGTGTTCCATCCTCTTTGGAAGCAGTATTGTGTCTGGCTCCTCTTCTTATCTCTGCAGCCCCACACAGGAATGAATACCCAAGGATGAGGTTCCATAGCTACTACCCCCAAGCTGAGTGGAGTCCCCAGGGACCAAAGAAGAATGATTATGGTTCTTGTCCTTATGTTCTAGACCAGGAGGGGCTAAAGGCCAGGGGATGAATAGGCTGAAAAAAACCCTGGACACTTTCCTTTTGTCCACCTTGGAGACAACAAAGGATTTCAAGGAACTATTGGTCTGTGCCTTTGAAAATGATAATGGAAACCTGTTTCAGTGGCTCCTAGGACCCAGAGAAGAGAATTTTACAATTCTCCTGCAAGACCAAACTGCATTTAGGGCTTATTCTTAAACTTAACAAAACTTGTCCTCATACTTTGGGATCAGATTCCCAAATTGAGGGTACAGAGATTGAGAATGGCATTGTCACCCAAAGCCCAGAAGTTTTGCCCACCAGTAGGGCAGGGTTTGGGAAAAGGGGGAGGTGAGAGGCCCATTTTCCCCTTTGTTTGCGTCTAATGTCTGGTGCTGCCTCTGAAACACTTGTAATTCTAATATATGACCTAAAAATGGAGAGAGGCCAAAAGCAAGACATGTCTGTGCCTCACCAACTGACCTCTCTCTTCCTCCTGTTTCTCTTTCTTTTGCCTTTTTTAAAAACTCTGCTGAGAATGGTTCTCACGCTGGCTTTTTCTTCCCCTGCCTCCTCCTCTCCCTCTTTTGTCAGGCCCCCCAGCCCAGGGAGGAGTGCTAGGGGAGGGCTCCACCCCCCCAGACCTCATTCCCACACTCATAATTCCTGGGTCACAGGAGACACAAAAGGGGTTGCTGTGCTCTCCGGCCCTAGCTTGGTGGGGGGTTGCAAGGGGAAAGGAGGGAGGGAGGGAGGAGGAGGAGGAGGAGACATGGCACAATCATTTTTTTTTAACCCAAGCTTTATTGGCTCTACCTTACTTTCACACTGAAGATGACCTTCTTCTCTATCCTGGGTGCTCACCCCCCTCGTTAATCTTCCCTCCTCTCCTGGGGCAGTCTTCATTTTCTTTTTCTTCCT
>NW_020946265.1:0-1234 GCF_900497805.2 Vombatus ursinus | reverse complement strand
AGAGAGAGAGAGAGAGAGAGAGAGAGAGAGAGAGAGAGAGAGAGATACAGACAGGCACAGAATGTGATACCTGTCCTGAATTTTAGAACACATAATATTTGACAGGGAGTGGACCTGAGGACTTAAAATGCCCACATTCAGACCCCTAGAGGACAGCACACAGAGATTGATAGAAGCAGAGAAGAATACTACAACTAGTAGTGCCCCTTAGATTATAAACATTAAATATTTGAAATGATAAGAACCTTGGAAACAAAATGAAATAAAATAAATAAATAAAATAAAAGTTAAGGGACCCCACAATATGGGATTTGTAGCTAGCAGCATGTTTATATCACTAAATATTAGAATGCAAAGAGATTTAAAACACTTGTTGTTGTTGTTCAGTAGCTTCAGTCATGTCTGACTCTTCCTGACACCATTTGGGGTTTTCCTGGCAAAGATATTGGAGTGGTTTGCCCTTTCTTTCTCCAGCCCATTTTACACATGAAGAACTAAGGCAAGCAGGGTTAAGTGACTTGTCCAGAGTCACACAGCTAGTGAGTATCTAAGGTTGAATGTGAATTCAAGAAGAGTCTTACTGACTCCTGGCCCAGCACTCTAAGAACCTAGAATTTCGTAACTAGAAGGGATCTTAGTGACTTGAATGGTCAAAGTTCTTAACCTGGTATCTATGGACAGATTTCAGGGGTTCTGTGAATTTGAATAGGAAAAAGAAAATACAATTTTATTTTCACTAACATGTAACTGAAATTTCATTTCCTTCAGTTATGTCATTAGGTCATAGAATATAGTATTCCTAATATCTGTGACTTTATCACCAATAGAAATCACAGATATTTTCATATTGCATTACAGTTGTTATAAATGTCTCAAAATGCCATTTACATTCAACATTACTTTGAAATCACTGTACTTATTAGACTTAGTGATACATTAAAATACTACTGTTAAAATAACAGCGATTTTCATATAATTGATTTCCTTTATAATCCTATATATTTTATACCTTAAAAAAATAATGTGAGGAAGCTCACAAGCTCCCCCAGAGCAGCAAAGTTGAGATCCTATTACAATTTCTTGTATAAAAGTAAAGAACCTTCAATCTAGTCCAACCTTGTTATTTTATACATCAGGATTCTTTGGCCAGAGAGGAATAGTTACTCTCCCAAGATCACACAGCCATTTAGTAGCATACACAGTGCTATAATTGTGGATTTCCATTCTACTGTTC
>NW_020946264.1:0-2346 GCF_900497805.2 Vombatus ursinus | reverse complement strand
TGGTGAAAGGGGGAATTAAGGGCTGAATTATCTGTATCAAACCTTATTCAGTAATGCTATCAGAATATTTGATCTAGTTTACATCTGCTTGAGGCATTTGGTTTCCCAATCCATAGCAGGTTTACAATAGAAAATGGGATGGTGTCAGCAAAGGACAATAAGAAAAGACATTTTCTTTTACTTTACATTCACAGTGATGAGAAATAACAAGAAAATCCAGAAAATATAAGATAGAATATAAGAAATAATGGAAGAAAGGAAGGAAGAGAGAAGGAAAGAGAGGAAGGAAGGGAAGAAAGGAAGGAAGAAAAAAGAAAGAAAGAATAAGTGGAAGGAAGGGAAGAAAGGAGAGATATATGGAAGGACAGAGGGAATGAGGGAGGGAGGGAGGAAGGATCGAAGGAAAGAAAGGAAGAAAAGAGGAAGGAAGAAGGAAAGGAAGGGAGTTAGTGAAGAGGGAAGGAAAAAAATCAATAAACCTATGGGAAAGAAAGGAAACACTCACAAATCCCATTAATTGGGATTATTTATTCCAAGGAAAAGAAATCCTACTCAACTTAATTGGTCCCCTCCCCACAAGATGATATGTTTATATTAAGAATCAGTGAAATTATATATATATACATATGCATATATGTAAATATACATATACACATATATATATACATATACATATATGTGTATATGTATGTGTGTGTATATATATATAGAGAGAGAGAGAGAGAGAGAGAGAGAAAGAGAGAGAGAGAGAGAGAGAGAGAGAGAGAGAGAGAGAGAGAGAGAGAGAGAGAGAGAGAGAGAGAGAGAGAGAGAGAAAGAGAGAGAGAGAGACATAGAATGTGATATCTGTCCTGAATCTTAGAACACATAATATTTGACTGGAACTGGACCTGAGGACTTAAAATGCCACATTGAGGACAGCACACAGAGATTGATAGAAGCTGAGAAGAATGCTACAACTCGAAGTGCCCCTTGGATTATAGAACATTAAATATTTGAAATGATAAGAGCCATGGAAAATAAAATTAAATAAAATAAATAAAATAAAAATTAAGGGACCCCACAATATGGGATTTATAGCTAGCAGCATCTTTATATCACTAAATATTAGAATGCAAAGAGACTTAAAACATTTGTTGTTGTTGTTCAGTAGCTTCAGTCATGTCTGACTCTTCCTGACACCATTTGGGGTTTTCCTGGCAAAGATATTGGAGTGGTTTGCCCTTTCTTTCTCCAGCCCATTTTACACATGAAGAACTAAGGCAAGCAGGGTTAAGTGACTTGTCCAGAGTCACACAGCTAGTGAGTATCTAAGGTTGAATGTGAATTCAAGAAGAGTCTTACTGACTCCTGGCCCAGCACTCTAAGAACCTAGAATTTCATAACTAGAAGGGATCATAGTGACTTGAATGGTCAAAGTTCTTAACCTGGTAGGGGTTCTGTGAATTTGAATAGGAAAAAGAAAATACATTTTTATTTTCACTAACATGTAACTAAAATTTAATTTCCTTAAGTTATGTCATTAGGCCACAGAATAGTAGTATTGGTAATATCTGTGACTTTATCACCAATTGAAATCACAGATATTTTTATATTGCATTACAGTTGTTATAAATGTCCCAAAATACCATTTACATTCAATGTTATCTTGAAATCACTGTACATATTAGATTCACTGATATATTAAAATATTACTTTAACATACTGTGACGGCAGTTTTCATATAATTGATTTCCTTTGTAATCCTATGTATTTTATACATTAAAGAAAACATTGTGAGGAAGGATCACAAGCTCCTCCAGAGCAGCAAAGTTGAGGTCCCGTTACACATTTCCTGAGAAAAAATTAAGAACCTCCAATCTAGTCCAACCTTGTTATTTTATACATCAGGATTCTTTGGCCAGAGAGGAATAGTTACTCTTCCAAGATCACACAGCCATTTAGTAGCATACACAGCGCTATAAGTGTGGATTTCCATTCTACTGTTCCTTCCCATATTCCAGACTTTGTCTCCCACCCAGTGTTTGGATCAAGGCAAGCTATTCATGGTAAGAACTTGTATTCATTTCCAAGTTAGGATGGTCCCAATAATTTGAAGGACCTTGAGAGAGAGGAGGGCAAGCTCTGTGCCTCTCCAAGACATACAGTACCACTTCACTGGCTCTTAGGACCATTTGTAATTTCTTCCTTATAACTATTAGGTCAAGTCACATGGAGTCAATGAATATTCATTAACCACCTACACTGTTTCAGGCACTGTACTTAGTGCTGCCATTAAACAGAAATTCTCTAATCAGATTCTGAAAATCCCAAACAATTTAAACTGCATGTACTTATTTAGCATTT
>NW_020946263.1:0-4828 GCF_900497805.2 Vombatus ursinus | reverse complement strand
TCTCAGCTTTTATATCAATGCTTCAGCAGTTTAAAAAAAAAAAAAAACCCATTGAAGGTTTAAGTCAAAAATTCTCCAAAAAAGGAAATGCCTAATAAGATATCTCCATGACTATAAATCCTGATATGGTCCCATCTCATTACACACTTGACCTTTACACTGGCTCTACCTACTACTGTTTCTAGTTCTTCAAAGGCAGTATAAGGAAAAAAGTACAGCATTTTTTAAAAGATAATATAAACAGAAATGTTTTAATAAACATCTTAATGGATAATCACCCATAAATGTCAACAATCATAGAAATTTTATAACAAAATTTATTCAATGAAGTTAAGGGACAATGTGAGAATAGGTGATTTTACTTCTCTTTACTTTAAATATAGAAATGATATTCATTGAAAGATACCTAACACCCATACTTTACTTCTCCCAAACTTCATCCTAATATATAATGTGACTACAGGTAAGGCAAATTACATAATCTCTGTAGGATAATTTCTAATCTTGAGATTATCTAGTCCTGCTACATAACTTTACATAACCTCTGAAGTCTCTTTGAGTTCTAAGAATCTAAACAGGTATAAAATGTTTTGATAGATATCAACAAAGTATTAAGTAGGGAGACTAGAGTACTTCGATGCAGTGGTAAAGTAAATGGAATTATTTTAAACTTCTCTGTTTGCCATGAAGAAAACTCTCAAGAGAAAAAGAACTGATTAAATTCAAGCTTTTCAGGGAAGGCAATTTGTTTTGCTTTTGTAAAAAATTCTGGACCATCCAATATCTTAAAGTCCTTATGAATCCTCAAAGCAGCAAACACAATTATTGCTGATTAAATACTTAATATTTATTATAAATTGTGTATTAAATTTATATGTTCTGTGTTACATTTATATGGTACACTTATGTCCACATGATAGGATATAACATAATTTTACTATTGAAATGATTATAAAGTTTTATCTTTGTCTATGCTATATCAGTAGTCATACGTATGATGCTACATCCGCGTTTAGGAATGCATCTATAATGGTCTGTGAAAAAATGTGATGTATTTTATAATTCAATTTCCAGAAAAAAATACTGTGATTAGAAAAAGTATCTCATACATACACACATGTATATGTGTGTGTGCATGCATACATATGTATATACATATATATGTATATATACATATTTGTATGTATATGTGTGTATTCTGAGTATCTGAAAATTCAAATATTAAATGATGATTTGATTGTATATTTTCATTGTCCATGAAAAAACAATGTTTATCTTCTAATTTTTACAACAAGAATCAATAAGAATCTGATTTTATTTTTCCAAATATGTCCTTAAACCCTTCAACATAAATTCAGTCTGAACTCTAGTTTACCATTTCCTGTAAAAGTCAATTTGAAGTTAAAAGGTATACTATAATTATCCCTGATTGATCAATAAAGCTCAAACAATTTGGGACATAGATGCCAGACATAATAAACTGATATACAGCAACAGCTGCAAGAGACAACAGGGAAGAAATCTGGGACCAGTCCAGGGATGGCATTTTGGAATGTGGACAACTGAACATTTGATATCTGGACCTTCTAACTTTGAAGGGAAGGAACTATGTTTCTGAGAAATATCACAATTCTTAATCAAAAGAGTGATTAAAATAATAATGATTCTTGATAGAAAAAATAAAAGCATACCTGAGAGTTAGTTAGACTGATCAAAAGCCACAATTTCTGAGAAGAATTTTCATAGGTTCCCCACATTAATGACTAGATAGAAGTAACTGGGGAAATTATGTAAATGAAAAAGGGTAGTAGAAGATAAAATAAAGGAAGTATCCAAACATAGATACAGTTTACCTCAGTAAAAAGAGAGGCACAATGAAACAATAACATATTATTTCAGGGTCTCCAACACAGCTATTACTTTTATTGCAATGCCACTGACTGGCTGAAATGTCTGGATATACTAAATAAAACTATAACTCGCCCTAATGTCTGTGAAAAAGTTAAACAAAACTATTCTCTTGACCTTGCTAATATAACCTATACTTTACCAAACTGAAAAGACATGGCACTTGGGTCCTTTCAACCACAAAAATCTGTATCCACTGGGAATACAATACTAGTTATAGTACTGCAGGTATAGCTCTCTTATGTGATGTACTGTAAATTCAGTTTCTCAGGATACACAATGTTTTTCCCCACCATGTCAGCAGAAGGTTGTGTAACTAGGTATATATTATTTATCATACATTGCCAGTGTGCTTCTGAATTCTTACAATGAATATACATTGGTTTTTAGTTTTAAATATTTTAGATTACAAAATAAACTAATGCATATAATTTAATTTACTTCTAAATTCATGATAAAAATAAGCTTTATTTTTAAAGTGATAATTTGAACCATTTTTGTTATTATGTAGAAGAAAATAAACAATTTCTTTTCTACCAAAAACAAAAGAAGGGGAAATGAATTTATAGTTACAAAAATGAGCTGGAATAAAAATAAAAGATAAACAAAAACCACAGCAGTTATAATACTGAAATGGGATATACTAGGAGGCTATGGAATCATTTTCTCTGGAGATTTAAAAAACAATAGGGATATCTCCTTCAGATGGCCAAGGTTTTAATTAATTCTCTACATTCTATTGCTAAAAAAAACTAGAACCTATTCAAGAGGTTACTTGCTCATCTCTTCTCTTGTCTCTTTAACACTAATTGTGCAATGGCATTATTTACATCCTTCAGGGACCCAGCTGCATCAAAGACAAAAGGGGATGTATCCAAAAGTATTCATTCATATATTCAGTATAGGAATGAAGTTTTATAAGTCAGAACTCTTCAGTCCAACAAAAACTATGTCCCTTTTCTTGATTTTCAGCCCTGTTGATCAGATCACAGTAGATTCAATGAATGTCAGAAGTCTATGCAAATTTGTGTTTTACTGCCACAGATAATTTTATTTCAACATGACTTGGGCTATACTAAATTTTAAGACAACCTGACATATCTGCATTTGTACAACTGCTGCCTTAGGCAGAAGTTTATTTTGCCTATGTAAAAAGCAAGTTAATTGATGAGGGTTATGATTAAACACTGTGTGTGAAAAGCTGAAGGAAGGTCAAAATATGTGTCTACGATTCAAGAGCATTTCTTCTGGCTCACTCATTAACAGACTTACCCTGGTTCCCTTGCTAGAGGCACCCAATAAAAAAGAATGCCTGAAATCTTCCCTGAAGGCTTTGTCTCATTTCATTTTTTAGGTATCCTAACCTTCCCCAAAAGTTAAGGACCTGAGATAACAATGGGTGTCTTTAAAAGCATCTGATCTTCAAAATTTGCTAAGAGACCTTAAACTTTTACTCTCCTCTCTTGGCCTTGGGACTTAAAAAATTCCCAATAACTCTGGACTGACTAGGGTCTGGTTGGGCCTGCCACGACTGCTCTGGGGCAGGCAATTCTTCTATCCTAACTTAGTTGGGACCTTGACTTAAAGAATAAGCTAGAATCAGACTGGTCTTCAGGTCCCTCTAGTATCTACCTCACAAAGTTGTTCTGAGGACTAAATTATATATGTACATATTCAATTTAAAAATAATTAAGTGCCTCCCTATGCACTGTTCTAAGCAGTGGGGAGATAACGATGATATTATGAAATAATTCCTGCCCTCAAGGAGCTTATATTCTCCTGGAATGTAATTAACTATTAATATTACTTCAGTATACATGCATTACACATACAACCATGAAACAGGGCTGATCTAAGGAAAACTCTGGTTACCATATCATTGTAATAAATTGCTGATTATTCTCAACTGAAACTGAACTGAAACTACTAACTTAATGGTAAGCATCTGTAAGGGAGAAAACAATATGTAATTAATATTTTCTAGAGTAAGAAATGCTACTGTTTCTCTGTTCCTTATTAACTTTCTAAATAAAAGAAAGTATAATGCTCAGAATAGAAAATAAAATATTGTTTTCCTTATAATTAATGTTCAGATAATTCAAGTACCTTTCTTAGATATAATCCTTCTTTAAAAAAAAAAGACTATCAGATATGAACTATTCCATGGGAAAAAAAAGGTATGCTCCTTTAATTTCTGAAATAACAAATATTAGTTTATGCTACATTCACTTCATTCCTTCCTAATACCAGGAAGTGACTTGATTTGTATCAAATAAAATATGATTAATTTCCTGAACCTGCCTAGAAAGATAATGCCTAGTTTTCCTGTGTTCCAGTGATCAAAACCCTTCTTGGAAAACGATCCCCTCTCAACAAACATACCTCGTATTAACACTCCAAGAAACATCAAGATGATTAAATAACTGAGCAGCAACTTAGCAACAAGCACAGAAACATATGACCGAACATAACCTAAAAATATTCCTAGTGAACTGTTTATCCAAATAAGATTCTGAATGCCTTGTAAATCTCAAGCCCTTCTTACCTTTTGTTTAGGTCCAGGTTTTAGGATCAAGACTGTAATATTAGTCCAGGCTGAATTATACACAGCAATCAATCTAGAGTGCATTCCACTCTAACCCTGAAGAACTAAAAGGATCTACAGAGGCATTTCTGCCACAGGATATGTCCAGGTCAAATCTCCACGGTACTCCTAGGCTCAAGCTCAGTTTTCAGGCACTGCCCTTCTCAGTTAGAGTTTCCATGGCCCTGCTTTTGTTCCCTGATGAGCAATGATGGCTGAGGCTGGCTCACCAGCACAGTTGCCAGCTCAGGCTCTGTCTCTCTCAGTGCGCGTGTGCACACACACATATACACACACACACACACACACACACACACACACACACACACACACACA
>NW_020946262.1:0-8675 GCF_900497805.2 Vombatus ursinus | reverse complement strand
ACACACACACACACACACACACACACACACACACACACACACACACAAACTGCTTTGCAATACCAAAGGACCGCCCCTGCCAAAGCTCTGACTTGTAGAACAGGCTGCACTCCTCTAGCTCCACCCATTACCACCTCTTCACTCAGGTGATAATTTTCTGCTCAGAAAACACTAATATGAAATCTGTAACTTCATCTTTAATCTTTTTTTATTGCTTACCACCCTAGTCATTTAAATTATAAATCTGGGTGAAAGAAAGCAACATGCAAAAGGATAGCATTTTAGATCCAAAGAAAGAAAGAAAAGTTATTAAACAAACAGGAAACAATGCTAGTAAAAATGGCTGACTCATTAGATCATCATCAACACACTAGAGGAAGATTTCAGCTCTTTTCATATCTGGGCCACAATTGTTATTCTGATGGCATGTTGGAAAGATTTTTTTTTTATGTTTTGCTTGGTATTCTATCCTTCCTCTTGGATATTAAAAATGAACATTTCCCAAGGCCCCTTGTACTTTTTTCATTATTGCAAAATAAGTATTCATATGAGAATGACGTCTTTCGATTACCTTTTAGTCATATTGGTTCTGTCCCAATCCATTTCCCATCCTACAGGACCTACAAAGACACTAAGCTACCACCACACCTATGAAGTTACTTCTTTGCAACATTAGTGTGAATAATGCTTTTTTTAAGTCAAACTGAAATTAGCTGGCATATAGTAGGAGTTTAATGAATGTGTACTGATTGATTGGGTGAACTGTTCATTGGCTTGGAAACCACCATAAAATAGTATTAAAATACCCTCAATTTGTTAGTTCCTGAGGACTTCCACACAAGTTGCTTGCCTTTTAAGATAGACCTGTACGTCCTAAATGTACACCCTGCCTAAATAAAGTGTTACTAAACTTTTAAAAACCAGTTGGGAGTATTTGGACAAAGAGATAAGAAGTGAGTGGTTTGCTTTGTTACAGGTAATTTCTACTAAGTATTAGTGATATTTTCCTTTTCAGAATTCAAGCCCTCCCAAGATCATATTATACACAGTGGTTTGCACATAACAGATAATAAGTATTTTTTTGTAATTATATTATGTCCTGCTATAAGCTTCTGTGGTGAAAATGATTCATTTTTTGCTTCCTTTTATACACAATTCATAATATAAAACTGATGAGGAGAGTCACAATTGGAAAGTATCATCTGAATTTTTAAAAAGGAACACTTAATGGACACCAATATGAAACTAGACTAGAACATAGGTGAGATAAATACAGTAAATGTACATTCCAGATTTTCTGGGAGAGTTCCAGTTACAAGATAGGAAAGTATACGTTTAATGGGACTGTTAAAAAAAAAATCCTACAAGGCAAACAACCTATTTTTTGGTTTAGTAAATATGGCCAATATAAAGATGAGATATCCTATTCTTTTACAATTGGAGATACCTGTAGATAACAGGGCTTAATCTATAGTTGTCAAGACTCTAAAATTTAATCAGAGATTGGAGGAAGCAAAGTTAATTTTCCTTTATCAAATGAGATGATAATCGTAAAGCACTTAGCAGAGTGCCTAGCTCATAGTACTCATTATTTAAATGGTAGTAGTAGTACTAGTACTAATGCTAGTACTAGTACTACTATTAGTAGTATTTTATGCCTGTGCTATATTAGCCTACACATTTCCTAGGTCAATAAAATGAAGAAATCTATGCAGGAGATAAATTATCTTGAAAATAACCAGCTGACCTCAAAAAAATTGGATTACTAAAAGGAGCGCATGTTTGCTTTTCTGTGGGATGGCTATACAACTAGTAACAGTGGCTTTCAGCTGAAACCCAGAAACCTGAGATACATGCCATACATATAAAAACATCTTACTAGAAGATGGACTTCACTTCAATTTATTAGCTCTATGTTTTGAAACAAATGCTTTATTTTACTGAATGACAAAAAGATCCCCTGCTAATTTTCACATAGCCCTGAGATGTGGCATCTCTGGAGAATTCAGCAAAAGTAACTGTAAAAAAAATTTAGTCAATAAAGAATGAATGAATTGACCACAGCATCCTACAACATCCTTTAGTTAATTAAATTAGTTAATTGCTTAATTAATTAAGCAATGGCAAAATAATTCTCTAGAAAGCAAGAGTCATTCAAAAGAAGAATGATGAATAGAATCTATTAAATATTATTTTAGGATTGGAATGGAAATGGCTCATGTACGGTTATATTAAAATAGGGCTATTACATTGAGGCTATATCTAGTGGAAGTGATAAGACCTACAAATCATTATGTAATAGCAGAAGAAAACAATAATACAAGATGAAATAAGTAAGTACATTATTTTCCCTTTTCAATTATATTGTTTATACTCTTTAACTTATAAGTGACACAATTTTTGGATTTTCTTAATACAGTTTCTTTTTCCTTTCACCAGTCTTTGCTGTGTTCTAAATATAAGCACAAAGCACTAAGAATAACTTATTTTTCTAATTCAATCTTAAAAATTTAAATGTCAACACACCTAGTTGGCCTTAAAAGTGTTGTATTTTTCAAGTTTTTCAGTATACTAACAGTTGCTCTCCACTCTCCCATCTCTAAGCATTAGAAGCTAGAGGTAAAGGTCCATAAAATCTTAATGCCTACAAGCCTCAGAGAATATTACTTTACCATTAGTTCAAACAACCATAATAGGAGTTGTTTACTTATTAAATAGGTACTGCTTCAGGCCTGCTATCTTTTTTTGAAGAATTTTTAACCATACTGGAAAAAAAAAATAACTAGTTCAGCAAAGCTAACTAGCACATCCAAAAAAAATCTGACATTATATGTATTTTTCCATATCAATAATCACCTGTATGTACGAAGAATGGAGGGAGGGTACTTCTCAAATCTCTTTTTTGGGGCCAAGGGTGGTCATTTCAATTTCATGGTATTCAATTTCAATTGTTTTGGTATAGTTCTTTCCAAATATATTGTTGTACTCATTGTGTACATTATTTTCTTGGTTCTGCTTACTTCACTTTGCATCAATTCATATGTCTTTCCATACTTCTCTAAATTCCTGATGAACATTATTTTTTATAGTATAGCAATATCATGTTACAGCACGTTATAATTTGTTTAGTCATTCCCCTTTTGATGGGCATTTACTTCTTTTACTGGTTTTTTGCTACCATATAAAGTGCTGGTATAAATGTCTTGGTATTTTTTTGTGGGGTACATTTTTCAGAGGAACTAAACCATACTTCCCTCCTTTTGGTAGAAAGGTGAGGGACTGCAGGTGTCAAATTTGTATATGTCATCAGATTCAGTTACTATGTCAATTGAGTTACCTTAAGTGTTTTTGTTTGTGACACAGGAGAGTGATATTGTGCGGAAGACAAGAAAGTGAATATCCATTAAAAATCAATAAAAAAGCAAGGATGTTGCTATTCCTTGCTCTAAGTTTCCTAAAAGTGACAAAAGAATAGGTTATCATTTTAAATAAGCAACAGAAAAATTCCAATCACTAATCAAAGAAAACATGAGGAAAACTGACTATAGAGCAAGTGAAATTAATGTATTATGTGGACAAGACTTGCATCATTTAAAAAAATAAATTTATACTGATATCTTTTATCTTACATCACTAAAATTTCCCATTTTATCACTCATTCCCTCATCTCCCAACTAATAATTCCTAATTCCTCATAATGAGGATAAAATAGAAGAAGGGAATAATTAAGCAACACCAACTTACATTACAACATGAACATAACAACCAATTTTCTACACATCTGTTTCTAATATAATATTAGGTGAATAAATATTGAGATACAATATTGCTGGCTAAACTACTATTTAAGATGATTTTTAGGCCTTCTAGGAAACTATATTAATTATCAGGTAATCGGTGAACAGGTCAGAAATTATTCTGGACAAGGTTGGCATTTTGAGTGATATTGTTTTTCAAGATTCTCAATCATACGGTTAGCGAACTCCTACTTCTTCCACTCCTAATTATAGTGATACAAAGGATGCCTAAGACAAAACAAAACCAAATAAATACCTCCACAAACCTTCCTTATAATCATTCTTCTCTCCCATCCTTCTTCCCTTTATGATGTAATTTCCAAAAATATTTATTTAAAAAAAAAGGTGCCATTTCCATATATACTCTGGGCAGCTGAAAATTCAAATTATTATTTTAATCTATATCTTCATTATCCATCTGAAAACAATGCTTGTCTTCCAATTTTCACATCAGGAATAAATAAACTTCTGGTTTTATTTTTCCAAACATGTCCCCAAGCCCTTTAACATGAATTCAGTCTGAACTCTGGTTTACCATTACCCCTAAAGTCAGTTTCATTACAGTCAAAGAGACGTGCTTTAATTATCCTTAACTGACCAATATATCTCAAATAATTTGGGACACAGATGCCTAACATGCATAGCCTTTTAATAAACCAATGTATTATCATAGCTATGAGACAAGGTGGAAAAAATCTATGACCAGTTCAAGGATGATGTCTTGGAATGTGGACAACTGTACGTTTGATATCTGGACCTTCCAATTCTGAAGGGAAGAACCATGTTTCTGAGAAATATCACAATTCTTAATTAAAAAAATGATTAAAATAATAATACCTCTTCATAGAAAATGCAAAAATATGCTTGACAATTACACCATTTTCACAGATTTTCTCCATTACTAACTAGAAAAGAATAACAATAGGGAGTTGTGTAAATGAATAAGGGCAGTAGAATATAAAAGTTTCTGATGAGCATAATATATCCAAAATACATAGTTAATTAACAAATATGTAAGATCAAAAGCCATACTCTAAGAGTTAGCAATTAACTGGGTTATCAAACAGTTCAAAAAAGAAATGCAAACTATTAAGAACTATAGGAAGACTGCTACAAATCACTAATAATAAGAAAAATGAAGTAAAAATAACTCCAAAGTTTCATTTCACAAAGAGCAAATTATGAAAGATTTTTTAAAAATGGGAATAGTTAACATTAGAGGGTTTGGTAGAGCTATAAAATGGTCCAACAATTTTGGAAAAGCAACTAGGAATTAGGTGAAGAAAGCAACTAAAATGCCCATGCTTTGATGTGGAGATTCCACTGCTAAGAATGTACAAGAGGGCCGATCACTAAAAGTAAGAATGAGTATACACAAAAATATTTATTGCAACTTAGAAGACAAACATTAGATAATGAATCTAGAGAAGCTTAGGAAGGCTTACATGAATTAATGCAAAGTAGAACCAGGAAAACAATATACACAATGACTACAATAATGTAAATATAAAGGACAACAACACAACAATAAAAACTGAATGCTGTTAATTAATGACAACCTGGCAAGTGACTAGGAGAAAGAAGTATAGCTCAATTCTCAATACCACTGCATGACTCAGCCCCCTTTGACACAGCCTCTAGATATGAAGAAAAGGGGATCAGCATGCAAATGGAGGAGGCCGTCAGACTTGATTTGAGGGCCAGGAAAAGGTCCTTAGTCCAGGCAGATCCCTGATCACAGGGGAAAGAAAAAGAATAGGGGAATCCTTGTACTCAATCTCCAAGGGCAATCTCAGCCAGGTCTGATGAATAGGGAAGGGACAACCCTGGACTCAGCCCAAGGGCAAGGAAAGGGGCCTTAGCCCAACTGCTCAGATACCAATCCCCAGAAGAAGGGGAATCTGAGATTCTACCAAAGTTGAGGAGCAGGGTCTCAGTGTATCCTGGATGGGCCTCCAGGGCATTACAGCCTCAGCTCCTCCAAGATGGGATCTGAGACAGCCTCCAATAAGGGAATGGGGTCTCATCACAGTTGCTCCTTTTCTCAGCAAGGAATAAAGAAAAAAAAGATAGAGCTATTATATGTTCTAAGACACAAACCTAGAAGAGAAGAGAAACTTCAAAATATCTACAAGCAAAGTCTCAAAGAAAAACAGAGAATGCCCACAAGATCTATTAAAGTTTCTAGGATAAAATATTATGAATAACAAGAAGAAAACAATGTAAATATGGCAGTGCCACAATTAGAATCACACCTAGCAGTGGCGACACTAAAAGACCGCAGGTCTTGGAATACTACATATCGAAGAGCAAAAGAACTGGGTTTCTGTCTGAAAATATTATACCCAGCAAAGCTAAGCATAATCCTGAATGGAAAAAAAAAAAACGGACATTTAATGAACACATCAGACTTTCAGGACTTTGTTAAAAAAAAAAAAAAACCAACAACAACAACTGAAGATTTGACATACAAGAGCCAAGAGAAATATAAGGTATACCTAAGACTAATTATAAGGAACTCAATAAGGACAGGCTGTTTACCTCTTATATATGTAAAATGTATGTCTAAGATTACTATTAGTAATTGAGTAGCTCATAAGAAAGATTGGGATAGACCTGAGTATATGATTTTTAAAAGTAAAACTATTTGGGAATAGCTAAAAAGAGTAATTATCTTATACAAATGAGGTGTGAGGGGAAGAACCGATACAGAATTAGATGGGAGAAGAAGGCTGTTAGTTCTGGAAACCTCCATTCATCGAGAATGGGTTGAAGAGGGAACAATACAAATCTTTATCTAGAAGAGTATAAAAGTCTTCTAAATTCAGAAAGAAATAAAATGCTAAGGGGATGTGAGGAGGATAGGAGAAGGATCTTGAGAGAGGAAGGTGGGAGAATAGGTCAAAGAGGGCTATAGAAAGGGGCTCGGATTCATGGGAATGGGAGGATAAGGGAGAGATCTTTGGAGTGGGTAGGTTAAGTAATAGGAGGGGTAAGGTAGTGAGTAGAAGTAAAGTAGAGGAGTCAGGAGGGTAAGAAATAAGAGATACAACATAAAAACAAAGATCAGAAGTAGAATTTGTCAAGGAAAGTATATGTTTATATATATATATGTATATGTGTGTGTGTGTGTATCTAAATCTAAATATATCCACACTTAATTGTAGTGGGGGTAAGGGGGAGAACAAAATAAAAAGTGCACAGCAGAGAACAAAAGAAAATTTACAATGAAACAAAGAAAAGATGCAGCTCTAAACACAATGTGTAGTATTTATTACATAGGTTTTTTTGAAATGGAAATTTATTGCTATATATTTTGAATCTTCCCTTACATTCTGCTGTGCACATGACATGTTTTTTCTTATTCTGTATTTAAGTTTTAATATTTAAGTTTATGATATATTTCCTTTCCTTTTCTTTTTATATATTTATGTTTTAGTATTTAAGTCTAAAATTAAAAAAAATTTTAAAAATGAAAGAAAAGTAGAATGAACCAAACAGAAGTTAATGATTCTATGAGACAATAAAAAATATTGAAACAAAGTGAAAAGATTGCAAAAAAGGAAGGAAATATAAGGTTATCTTATATTACAAATAACTGACCTAGAAAACAGTTGGAAAAACCAATGGACTATCTGAAGGTGATGACTAAAAAACAAAATGAGCCTGGATATAACATTTCAAGGAGTCATAAAACAAAACCAAAACAAAACAGACAAAAACCCCTGCCCAGATCTTTTAGAACCAGAGAGAGAAGAAAAAGTAGAAAAAATCCACTAAGCACCCTGTGAAGAAAGTCCAAAACAAAAACTCTCAAAATCCAGAGTTTTCAGGAAAAAACAGCCACAAATAAAGAATTCAAGTCAAAATTATATTAGAATTAGATTTACTGCTCTAGAGGAGCAGAGAGTAAGTTAAGTTACATTCCAAACGGCAAAAGATATAAGCCAACAACCAGTAATTTACCCAGGAAACTGGCATATAATCCTACATGGGGAAAAAGCAGACCTCCGACAAGAGAGAAGACTTCCAAGCATTCCTGAAGAAAAGACCAGAACTGAACAGAAACTGTGAAAAAACAAACAAAAAACAAACAGGAGTCAAGAGAAACTTAAAAAGATTGACACAAATTAGTAACTGGAAAAGACTGCATAAGGATGAACTATTTACAGCCTAATAGAAGTAGAAGAGGGTGATCCAAGAGTTCCTTTAGAACCCTAATGTAATCAGGAGTCATCAAATCCAATAAGATAAAGGGCCTGATGGCAATTTTTTTTTATGTTTGATTATGTTGAAAGAAGAAGAGAAAAGGAAAGGGAAAAGAACACATTAGGGTTAAAAGGAGGAAGAAAAGGGAGGAACTTAGCTCACATAAATAAGGTATACAAGTCTTCACAAATGTATAAGGTGGAGGGGGGAAACAGGCATCAAGTGAACTTCACTTTCATCTAAACTAGTCAAAAACAGCATAGAACACATACATACACATATAAAAAATGTTTAATATAGAAATACAGTGAACTTAACAGGGAAACAGCTTGGAACAAAGAGAGTGAAAGGGAAGAATAAGAGAGAAAGTAGATTCAGAAAGGAATTAGTTATAAGCAAAACAAACCCTAAGCCTAGACCAATGTGGAAATTTGTGGTGCTAGATTATGCTAATTTGTTAGAAGGTTTCAGATTTTGTACAAGTGGAGTGAGAAGCAGGGAAAAAAGGTGCTAGATAACTGAAAAACAAATGAATTGAGTATATATACATACACACACATTTATATTTGTTACTATATGTTTTTGTTTTATGATTTTTTGAAATATGATGGCCATGCTCTTCTTTTTTTTTTTTTTCCCAGTCATGGCTTTTACATAATAAATTGGTTC
>NW_020946261.1:0-4829 GCF_900497805.2 Vombatus ursinus | reverse complement strand
TCTCAGCTTTTATATCAATGCTTCAGCAGTTTAAAAAAAAAAAAAAAACCCATTGAAGGTTTAAGTCAAAAATTCTCCAAAAAAGGAAATGCCTAATAAGATATCTCCATGACTATAAATCCTGATATGGTCCCATCTCATTACACACTTGACCTTTACACTGGCTCTACCTACTACTGTTTCTAGTTCTTCAAAGGCAGTATAAGGAAAAAAGTACAGCATTTTTTAAAAGATAATATAAACAGAAATGTTTTAATAAACATCTTAATGGATAATCACCCATAAATGTCAACAATCATAGAAATTTTATAACAAAATTTATTCAATGAAGTTAAGGGACAATGTGAGAATAGGTGATTTTACTTCTCTTTACTTTAAATATAGAAATGATATTCATTGAAAGATACCTAACACCCATACTTTACTTCTCCCAAACTTCATCCTAATATATAATGTGACTACAGGTAAGGCAAATTACATAATCTCTGTAGGATAATTTCTAATCTTGAGATTATCTAGTCCTGCTACATAACTTTACATAACCTCTGAAGTCTCTTTGAGTTCTAAGAATCTAAACAGGTATAAAATGTTTTGATAGATATCAACAAAGTATTAAGTAGGGAGACTAGAGTACTTCGATGCAGTGGTAAAGTAAATGGAATTATTTTAAACTTCTCTGTTTGCCATGAAGAAAACTCTCAAGAGAAAAAGAACTGATTAAATTCAAGCTTTTCAGGGAAGGCAATTTGTTTTGCTTTTGTAAAAAATTCTGGACCATCCAATATCTTAAAGTCCTTATGAATCCTCAAAGCAGCAAACACAATTATTGCTGATTAAATACTTAATATTTATTATAAATTGTGTATTAAATTTATATGTTCTGTGTTACATTTATATGGTACACTTATGTCCACATGATAGGATATAACATAATTTTACTATTGAAATGATTATAAAGTTTTATCTTTGTCTATGCTATATCAGTAGTCATACGTATGATGCTACATCCGCGTTTAGGAATGCATCTATAATGGTCTGTGAAAAAATGTGATGTATTTTATAATTCAATTTCCAGAAAAAAATACTGTGATTAGAAAAAGTATCTCATACATACACACATGTATATGTGTGTGTGCATGCATACATATGTATATACATATATATGTATATATACATATTTGTATGTATATGTGTGTATTCTGAGTATCTGAAAATTCAAATATTAAATGATGATTTGATTGTATATTTTCATTGTCCATGAAAAAACAATGTTTATCTTCTAATTTTTACAACAAGAATCAATAAGAATCTGATTTTATTTTTCCAAATATGTCCTTAAACCCTTCAACATAAATTCAGTCTGAACTCTAGTTTACCATTTCCTGTAAAAGTCAATTTGAAGTTAAAAGGTATACTATAATTATCCCTGATTGATCAATAAAGCTCAAACAATTTGGGACATAGATGCCAGACATAATAAACTGATATACAGCAACAGCTGCAAGAGACAACAGGGAAGAAATCTGGGACCAGTCCAGGGATGGCATTTTGGAATGTGGACAACTGAACATTTGATATCTGGACCTTCTAACTTTGAAGGGAAGGAACTATGTTTCTGAGAAATATCACAATTCTTAATCAAAAGAGTGATTAAAATAATAATGATTCTTGATAGAAAAAATAAAAGCATACCTGAGAGTTAGTTAGACTGATCAAAAGCCACAATTTCTGAGAAGAATTTTCATAGGTTCCCCACATTAATGACTAGATAGAAGTAACTGGGGAAATTATGTAAATGAAAAAGGGTAGTAGAAGATAAAATAAAGGAAGTATCCAAACATAGATACAGTTTACCTCAGTAAAAAGAGAGGCACAATGAAACAATAACATATTATTTCAGGGTCTCCAACACAGCTATTACTTTTATTGCAATGCCACTGACTGGCTGAAATGTCTGGATATACTAAATAAAACTATAACTCGCCCTAATGTCTGTGAAAAAGTTAAACAAAACTATTCTCTTGACCTTGCTAATATAACCTATACTTTACCAAACTGAAAAGACATGGCACTTGGGTCCTTTCAACCACAAAAATCTGTATCCACTGGGAATACAATACTAGTTATAGTACTGCAGGTATAGCTCTCTTATGTGATGTACTGTAAATTCAGTTTCTCAGGATACACAATGTTTTTCCCCACCATGTCAGCAGAAGGTTGTGTAACTAGGTATATATTATTTATCATACATTGCCAGTGTGCTTCTGAATTCTTACAATGAATATACATTGGTTTTTAGTTTTAAATATTTTAGATTACAAAATAAACTAATGCATATAATTTAATTTACTTCTAAATTCATGATAAAAATAAGCTTTATTTTTAAAGTGATAATTTGAACCATTTTTGTTATTATGTAGAAGAAAATAAACAATTTCTTTTCTACCAAAAACAAAAGAAGGGGAAATGAATTTATAGTTACAAAAATGAGCTGGAATAAAAATAAAAGATAAACAAAAACCACAGCAGTTATAATACTGAAATGGGATATACTAGGAGGCTATGGAATCATTTTCTCTGGAGATTTAAAAAACAATAGGGATATCTCCTTCAGATGGCCAAGGTTTTAATTAATTCTCTACATTCTATTGCTAAAAAAAACTAGAACCTATTCAAGAGGTTACTTGCTCATCTCTTCTCTTGTCTCTTTAACACTAATTGTGCAATGGCATTATTTACATCCTTCAGGGACCCAGCTGCATCAAAGACAAAAGGGGATGTATCCAAAAGTATTCATTCATATATTCAGTATAGGAATGAAGTTTTATAAGTCAGAACTCTTCAGTCCAACAAAAACTATGTCCCTTTTCTTGATTTTCAGCCCTGTTGATCAGATCACAGTAGATTCAATGAATGTCAGAAGTCTATGCAAATTTGTGTTTTACTGCCACAGATAATTTTATTTCAACATGACTTGGGCTATACTAAATTTTAAGACAACCTGACATATCTGCATTTGTACAACTGCTGCCTTAGGCAGAAGTTTATTTTGCCTATGTAAAAAGCAAGTTAATTGATGAGGGTTATGATTAAACACTGTGTGTGAAAAGCTGAAGGAAGGTCAAAATATGTGTCTACGATTCAAGAGCATTTCTTCTGGCTCACTCATTAACAGACTTACCCTGGTTCCCTTGCTAGAGGCACCCAATAAAAAAGAATGCCTGAAATCTTCCCTGAAGGCTTTGTCTCATTTCATTTTTTAGGTATCCTAACCTTCCCCAAAAGTTAAGGACCTGAGATAACAATGGGTGTCTTTAAAAGCATCTGATCTTCAAAATTTGCTAAGAGACCTTAAACTTTTACTCTCCTCTCTTGGCCTTGGGACTTAAAAAATTCCCAATAACTCTGGACTGACTAGGGTCTGGTTGGGCCTGCCACGACTGCTCTGGGGCAGGCAATTCTTCTATCCTAACTTAGTTGGGACCTTGACTTAAAGAATAAGCTAGAATCAGACTGGTCTTCAGGTCCCTCTAGTATCTACCTCACAAAGTTGTTCTGAGGACTAAATTATATATGTACATATTCAATTTAAAAATAATTAAGTGCCTCCCTATGCACTGTTCTAAGCAGTGGGGAGATAACGATGATATTATGAAATAATTCCTGCCCTCAAGGAGCTTATATTCTCCTGGAATGTAATTAACTATTAATATTACTTCAGTATACATGCATTACACATACAACCATGAAACAGGGCTGATCTAAGGAAAACTCTGGTTACCATATCATTGTAATAAATTGCTGATTATTCTCAACTGAAACTGAACTGAAACTACTAACTTAATGGTAAGCATCTGTAAGGGAGAAAACAATATGTAATTAATATTTTCTAGAGTAAGAAATGCTACTGTTTCTCTGTTCCTTATTAACTTTCTAAATAAAAGAAAGTATAATGCTCAGAATAGAAAATAAAATATTGTTTTCCTTATAATTAATGTTCAGATAATTCAAGTACCTTTCTTAGATATAATCCTTCTTTAAAAAAAAAAGACTATCAGATATGAACTATTCCATGGGAAAAAAAAGGTATGCTCCTTTAATTTCTGAAATAACAAATATTAGTTTATGCTACATTCACTTCATTCCTTCCTAATACCAGGAAGTGACTTGATTTGTATCAAATAAAATATGATTAATTTCCTGAACCTGCCTAGAAAGATAATGCCTAGTTTTCCTGTGTTCCAGTGATCAAAACCCTTCTTGGAAAACGATCCCCTCTCAACAAACATACCTCGTATTAACACTCCAAGAAACATCAAGATGATTAAATAACTGAGCAGCAACTTAGCAACAAGCACAGAAACATATGACCGAACATAACCTAAAAATATTCCTAGTGAACTGTTTATCCAAATAAGATTCTGAATGCCTTGTAAATCTCAAGCCCTTCTTACCTTTTGTTTAGGTCCAGGTTTTAGGATCAAGACTGTAATATTAGTCCAGGCTGAATTATACACAGCAATCAATCTAGAGTGCATTCCACTCTAACCCTGAAGAACTAAAAGGATCTACAGAGGCATTTCTGCCACAGGATATGTCCAGGTCAAATCTCCACGGTACTCCTAGGCTCAAGCTCAGTTTTCAGGCACTGCCCTTCTCAGTTAGAGTTTCCATGGCCCTGCTTTTGTTCCCTGATGAGCAATGATGGCTGAGGCTGGCTCACCAGCACAGTTGCCAGCTCAGGCTCTGTCTCTCTCAGTGCGCGTGTGCACACACACATATACACACACACACACACACACACACACACACACACACACACACACACA
>NW_020946260.1:0-8676 GCF_900497805.2 Vombatus ursinus | reverse complement strand
ACACACACACACACACACACACACACACACACACACACACACACACAAACTGCTTTGCAATACCAAAGGACCGCCCCTGCCAAAGCTCTGACTTGTAGAACAGGCTGCACTCCTCTAGCTCCACCCATTACCACCTCTTCACTCAGGTGATAATTTTCTGCTCAGAAAACACTAATATGAAATCTGTAACTTCATCTTTAATCTTTTTTTATTGCTTACCACCCTAGTCATTTAAATTATAAATCTGGGTGAAAGAAAGCAACATGCAAAAGGATAGCATTTTAGATCCAAAGAAAGAAAGAAAAGTTATTAAACAAACAGGAAACAATGCTAGTAAAAATGGCTGACTCATTAGATCATCATCAACACACTAGAGGAAGATTTCAGCTCTTTTCATATCTGGGCCACAATTGTTATTCTGATGGCATGTTGGAAAGATTTTTTTTTTATGTTTTGCTTGGTATTCTATCCTTCCTCTTGGATATTAAAAATGAACATTTCCCAAGGCCCCTTGTACTTTTTTCATTATTGCAAAATAAGTATTCATATGAGAATGACGTCTTTCGATTACCTTTTAGTCATATTGGTTCTGTCCCAATCCATTTCCCATCCTACAGGACCTACAAAGACACTAAGCTACCACCACACCTATGAAGTTACTTCTTTGCAACATTAGTGTGAATAATGCTTTTTTTAAGTCAAACTGAAATTAGCTGGCATATAGTAGGAGTTTAATGAATGTGTACTGATTGATTGGGTGAACTGTTCATTGGCTTGGAAACCACCATAAAATAGTATTAAAATACCCTCAATTTGTTAGTTCCTGAGGACTTCCACACAAGTTGCTTGCCTTTTAAGATAGACCTGTACGTCCTAAATGTACACCCTGCCTAAATAAAGTGTTACTAAACTTTTAAAAACCAGTTGGGAGTATTTGGACAAAGAGATAAGAAGTGAGTGGTTTGCTTTGTTACAGGTAATTTCTACTAAGTATTAGTGATATTTTCCTTTTCAGAATTCAAGCCCTCCCAAGATCATATTATACACAGTGGTTTGCACATAACAGATAATAAGTATTTTTTTGTAATTATATTATGTCCTGCTATAAGCTTCTGTGGTGAAAATGATTCATTTTTTGCTTCCTTTTATACACAATTCATAATATAAAACTGATGAGGAGAGTCACAATTGGAAAGTATCATCTGAATTTTTAAAAAGGAACACTTAATGGACACCAATATGAAACTAGACTAGAACATAGGTGAGATAAATACAGTAAATGTACATTCCAGATTTTCTGGGAGAGTTCCAGTTACAAGATAGGAAAGTATACGTTTAATGGGACTGTTAAAAAAAAAATCCTACAAGGCAAACAACCTATTTTTTGGTTTAGTAAATATGGCCAATATAAAGATGAGATATCCTATTCTTTTACAATTGGAGATACCTGTAGATAACAGGGCTTAATCTATAGTTGTCAAGACTCTAAAATTTAATCAGAGATTGGAGGAAGCAAAGTTAATTTTCCTTTATCAAATGAGATGATAATCGTAAAGCACTTAGCAGAGTGCCTAGCTCATAGTACTCATTATTTAAATGGTAGTAGTAGTACTAGTACTAATGCTAGTACTAGTACTACTATTAGTAGTATTTTATGCCTGTGCTATATTAGCCTACACATTTCCTAGGTCAATAAAATGAAGAAATCTATGCAGGAGATAAATTATCTTGAAAATAACCAGCTGACCTCAAAAAAATTGGATTACTAAAAGGAGCGCATGTTTGCTTTTCTGTGGGATGGCTATACAACTAGTAACAGTGGCTTTCAGCTGAAACCCAGAAACCTGAGATACATGCCATACATATAAAAACATCTTACTAGAAGATGGACTTCACTTCAATTTATTAGCTCTATGTTTTGAAACAAATGCTTTATTTTACTGAATGACAAAAAGATCCCCTGCTAATTTTCACATAGCCCTGAGATGTGGCATCTCTGGAGAATTCAGCAAAAGTAACTGTAAAAAAAATTTAGTCAATAAAGAATGAATGAATTGACCACAGCATCCTACAACATCCTTTAGTTAATTAAATTAGTTAATTGCTTAATTAATTAAGCAATGGCAAAATAATTCTCTAGAAAGCAAGAGTCATTCAAAAGAAGAATGATGAATAGAATCTATTAAATATTATTTTAGGATTGGAATGGAAATGGCTCATGTACGGTTATATTAAAATAGGGCTATTACATTGAGGCTATATCTAGTGGAAGTGATAAGACCTACAAATCATTATGTAATAGCAGAAGAAAACAATAATACAAGATGAAATAAGTAAGTACATTATTTTCCCTTTTCAATTATATTGTTTATACTCTTTAACTTATAAGTGACACAATTTTTGGATTTTCTTAATACAGTTTCTTTTTCCTTTCACCAGTCTTTGCTGTGTTCTAAATATAAGCACAAAGCACTAAGAATAACTTATTTTTCTAATTCAATCTTAAAAATTTAAATGTCAACACACCTAGTTGGCCTTAAAAGTGTTGTATTTTTCAAGTTTTTCAGTATACTAACAGTTGCTCTCCACTCTCCCATCTCTAAGCATTAGAAGCTAGAGGTAAAGGTCCATAAAATCTTAATGCCTACAAGCCTCAGAGAATATTACTTTACCATTAGTTCAAACAACCATAATAGGAGTTGTTTACTTATTAAATAGGTACTGCTTCAGGCCTGCTATCTTTTTTTGAAGAATTTTTAACCATACTGGAAAAAAAAAATAACTAGTTCAGCAAAGCTAACTAGCACATCCAAAAAAAATCTGACATTATATGTATTTTTCCATATCAATAATCACCTGTATGTACGAAGAATGGAGGGAGGGTACTTCTCAAATCTCTTTTTTGGGGCCAAGGGTGGTCATTTCAATTTCATGGTATTCAATTTCAATTGTTTTGGTATAGTTCTTTCCAAATATATTGTTGTACTCATTGTGTACATTATTTTCTTGGTTCTGCTTACTTCACTTTGCATCAATTCATATGTCTTTCCATACTTCTCTAAATTCCTGATGAACATTATTTTTTATAGTATAGCAATATCATGTTACAGCACGTTATAATTTGTTTAGTCATTCCCCTTTTGATGGGCATTTACTTCTTTTACTGGTTTTTTGCTACCATATAAAGTGCTGGTATAAATGTCTTGGTATTTTTTTGTGGGGTACATTTTTCAGAGGAACTAAACCATACTTCCCTCCTTTTGGTAGAAAGGTGAGGGACTGCAGGTGTCAAATTTGTATATGTCATCAGATTCAGTTACTATGTCAATTGAGTTACCTTAAGTGTTTTTGTTTGTGACACAGGAGAGTGATATTGTGCGGAAGACAAGAAAGTGAATATCCATTAAAAATCAATAAAAAAGCAAGGATGTTGCTATTCCTTGCTCTAAGTTTCCTAAAAGTGACAAAAGAATAGGTTATCATTTTAAATAAGCAACAGAAAAATTCCAATCACTAATCAAAGAAAACATGAGGAAAACTGACTATAGAGCAAGTGAAATTAATGTATTATGTGGACAAGACTTGCATCATTTAAAAAAATAAATTTATACTGATATCTTTTATCTTACATCACTAAAATTTCCCATTTTATCACTCATTCCCTCATCTCCCAACTAATAATTCCTAATTCCTCATAATGAGGATAAAATAGAAGAAGGGAATAATTAAGCAACACCAACTTACATTACAACATGAACATAACAACCAATTTTCTACACATCTGTTTCTAATATAATATTAGGTGAATAAATATTGAGATACAATATTGCTGGCTAAACTACTATTTAAGATGATTTTTAGGCCTTCTAGGAAACTATATTAATTATCAGGTAATCGGTGAACAGGTCAGAAATTATTCTGGACAAGGTTGGCATTTTGAGTGATATTGTTTTTCAAGATTCTCAATCATACGGTTAGCGAACTCCTACTTCTTCCACTCCTAATTATAGTGATACAAAGGATGCCTAAGACAAAACAAAACCAAATAAATACCTCCACAAACCTTCCTTATAATCATTCTTCTCTCCCATCCTTCTTCCCTTTATGATGTAATTTCCAAAAATATTTATTTAAAAAAAAAGGTGCCATTTCCATATATACTCTGGGCAGCTGAAAATTCAAATTATTATTTTAATCTATATCTTCATTATCCATCTGAAAACAATGCTTGTCTTCCAATTTTCACATCAGGAATAAATAAACTTCTGGTTTTATTTTTCCAAACATGTCCCCAAGCCCTTTAACATGAATTCAGTCTGAACTCTGGTTTACCATTACCCCTAAAGTCAGTTTCATTACAGTCAAAGAGACGTGCTTTAATTATCCTTAACTGACCAATATATCTCAAATAATTTGGGACACAGATGCCTAACATGCATAGCCTTTTAATAAACCAATGTATTATCATAGCTATGAGACAAGGTGGAAAAAATCTATGACCAGTTCAAGGATGATGTCTTGGAATGTGGACAACTGTACGTTTGATATCTGGACCTTCCAATTCTGAAGGGAAGAACCATGTTTCTGAGAAATATCACAATTCTTAATTAAAAAAATGATTAAAATAATAATACCTCTTCATAGAAAATGCAAAAATATGCTTGACAATTACACCATTTTCACAGATTTTCTCCATTACTAACTAGAAAAGAATAACAATAGGGAGTTGTGTAAATGAATAAGGGCAGTAGAATATAAAAGTTTCTGATGAGCATAATATATCCAAAATACATAGTTAATTAACAAATATGTAAGATCAAAAGCCATACTCTAAGAGTTAGCAATTAACTGGGTTATCAAACAGTTCAAAAAAGAAATGCAAACTATTAAGAACTATAGGAAGACTGCTACAAATCACTAATAATAAGAAAAATGAAGTAAAAATAACTCCAAAGTTTCATTTCACAAAGAGCAAATTATGAAAGATTTTTTAAAAATGGGAATAGTTAACATTAGAGGGTTTGGTAGAGCTATAAAATGGTCCAACAATTTTGGAAAAGCAACTAGGAATTAGGTGAAGAAAGCAACTAAAATGCCCATGCTTTGATGTGGAGATTCCACTGCTAAGAATGTACAAGAGGGCCGATCACTAAAAGTAAGAATGAGTATACACAAAAATATTTATTGCAACTTAGAAGACAAACATTAGATAATGAATCTAGAGAAGCTTAGGAAGGCTTACATGAATTAATGCAAAGTAGAACCAGGAAAACAATATACACAATGACTACAATAATGTAAATATAAAGGACAACAACACAACAATAAAAACTGAATGCTGTTAATTAATGACAACCTGGCAAGTGACTAGGAGAAAGAAGTATAGCTCAATTCTCAATACCACTGCATGACTCAGCCCCCTTTGACACAGCCTCTAGATATGAAGAAAAGGGGATCAGCATGCAAATGGAGGAGGCCGTCAGACTTGATTTGAGGGCCAGGAAAAGGTCCTTAGTCCAGGCAGATCCCTGATCACAGGGGAAAGAAAAAGAATAGGGGAATCCTTGTACTCAATCTCCAAGGGCAATCTCAGCCAGGTCTGATGAATAGGGAAGGGACAACCCTGGACTCAGCCCAAGGGCAAGGAAAGGGGCCTTAGCCCAACTGCTCAGATACCAATCCCCAGAAGAAGGGGAATCTGAGATTCTACCAAAGTTGAGGAGCAGGGTCTCAGTGTATCCTGGATGGGCCTCCAGGGCATTACAGCCTCAGCTCCTCCAAGATGGGATCTGAGACAGCCTCCAATAAGGGAATGGGGTCTCATCACAGTTGCTCCTTTTCTCAGCAAGGAATAAAGAAAAAAAAGATAGAGCTATTATATGTTCTAAGACACAAACCTAGAAGAGAAGAGAAACTTCAAAATATCTACAAGCAAAGTCTCAAAGAAAAACAGAGAATGCCCACAAGATCTATTAAAGTTTCTAGGATAAAATATTATGAATAACAAGAAGAAAACAATGTAAATATGGCAGTGCCACAATTAGAATCACACCTAGCAGTGGCGACACTAAAAGACCGCAGGTCTTGGAATACTACATATCGAAGAGCAAAAGAACTGGGTTTCTGTCTGAAAATATTATACCCAGCAAAGCTAAGCATAATCCTGAATGGAAAAAAAAAAAACGGACATTTAATGAACACATCAGACTTTCAGGACTTTGTTAAAAAAAAAAAAAAACCAACAACAACAACTGAAGATTTGACATACAAGAGCCAAGAGAAATATAAGGTATACCTAAGACTAATTATAAGGAACTCAATAAGGACAGGCTGTTTACCTCTTATATATGTAAAATGTATGTCTAAGATTACTATTAGTAATTGAGTAGCTCATAAGAAAGATTGGGATAGACCTGAGTATATGATTTTTAAAAGTAAAACTATTTGGGAATAGCTAAAAAGAGTAATTATCTTATACAAATGAGGTGTGAGGGGAAGAACCGATACAGAATTAGATGGGAGAAGAAGGCTGTTAGTTCTGGAAACCTCCATTCATCGAGAATGGGTTGAAGAGGGAACAATACAAATCTTTATCTAGAAGAGTATAAAAGTCTTCTAAATTCAGAAAGAAATAAAATGCTAAGGGGATGTGAGGAGGATAGGAGAAGGATCTTGAGAGAGGAAGGTGGGAGAATAGGTCAAAGAGGGCTATAGAAAGGGGCTCGGATTCATGGGAATGGGAGGATAAGGGAGAGATCTTTGGAGTGGGTAGGTTAAGTAATAGGAGGGGTAAGGTAGTGAGTAGAAGTAAAGTAGAGGAGTCAGGAGGGTAAGAAATAAGAGATACAACATAAAAACAAAGATCAGAAGTAGAATTTGTCAAGGAAAGTATATGTTTATATATATATATGTATATGTGTGTGTGTGTGTATCTAAATCTAAATATATCCACACTTAATTGTAGTGGGGGTAAGGGGGAGAACAAAATAAAAAGTGCACAGCAGAGAACAAAAGAAAATTTACAATGAAACAAAGAAAAGATGCAGCTCTAAACACAATGTGTAGTATTTATTACATAGGTTTTTTTGAAATGGAAATTTATTGCTATATATTTTGAATCTTCCCTTACATTCTGCTGTGCACATGACATGTTTTTTCTTATTCTGTATTTAAGTTTTAATATTTAAGTTTATGATATATTTCCTTTCCTTTTCTTTTTATATATTTATGTTTTAGTATTTAAGTCTAAAATTAAAAAAAATTTTAAAAATGAAAGAAAAGTAGAATGAACCAAACAGAAGTTAATGATTCTATGAGACAATAAAAAATATTGAAACAAAGTGAAAAGATTGCAAAAAAGGAAGGAAATATAAGGTTATCTTATATTACAAATAACTGACCTAGAAAACAGTTGGAAAAACCAATGGACTATCTGAAGGTGATGACTAAAAAACAAAATGAGCCTGGATATAACATTTCAAGGAGTCATAAAACAAAACCAAAACAAAACAGACAAAAACCCCTGCCCAGATCTTTTAGAACCAGAGAGAGAAGAAAAAGTAGAAAAAATCCACTAAGCACCCTGTGAAGAAAGTCCAAAACAAAAACTCTCAAAATCCAGAGTTTTCAGGAAAAAACAGCCACAAATAAAGAATTCAAGTCAAAATTATATTAGAATTAGATTTACTGCTCTAGAGGAGCAGAGAGTAAGTTAAGTTACATTCCAAACGGCAAAAGATATAAGCCAACAACCAGTAATTTACCCAGGAAACTGGCATATAATCCTACATGGGGAAAAAGCAGACCTCCGACAAGAGAGAAGACTTCCAAGCATTCCTGAAGAAAAGACCAGAACTGAACAGAAACTGTGAAAAAACAAACAAAAAACAAACAGGAGTCAAGAGAAACTTAAAAAGATTGACACAAATTAGTAACTGGAAAAGACTGCATAAGGATGAACTATTTACAGCCTAATAGAAGTAGAAGAGGGTGATCCAAGAGTTCCTTTAGAACCCTAATGTAATCAGGAGTCATCAAATCCAATAAGATAAAGGGCCTGATGGCAATTTTTTTTTATGTTTGATTATGTTGAAAGAAGAAGAGAAAAGGAAAGGGAAAAGAACACATTAGGGTTAAAAGGAGGAAGAAAAGGGAGGAACTTAGCTCACATAAATAAGGTATACAAGTCTTCACAAATGTATAAGGTGGAGGGGGGAAACAGGCATCAAGTGAACTTCACTTTCATCTAAACTAGTCAAAAACAGCATAGAACACATACATACACATATAAAAAATGTTTAATATAGAAATACAGTGAACTTAACAGGGAAACAGCTTGGAACAAAGAGAGTGAAAGGGAAGAATAAGAGAGAAAGTAGATTCAGAAAGGAATTAGTTATAAGCAAAACAAACCCTAAGCCTAGACCAATGTGGAAATTTGTGGTGCTAGATTATGCTAATTTGTTAGAAGGTTTCAGATTTTGTACAAGTGGAGTGAGAAGCAGGGAAAAAAGGTGCTAGATAACTGAAAAACAAATGAATTGAGTATATATACATACACACACATTTATATTTGTTACTATATGTTTTTGTTTTATGATTTTTTGAAATATGATGGCCATGCTCTTCTTTTTTTTTTTTTTTCCCAGTCATGGCTTTTACATAATAAATTGGTTC
>NW_020946259.1:0-2098 GCF_900497805.2 Vombatus ursinus | reverse complement strand
GGAGGGGAAGAAATGCTTCTGGGTAACACAACCCAGCCAAACATGCACCTGGAGCATGGATACTCAAGTCTACATTTAATGCAAATATTTACCCTTGGCTTTATCAGATTTGGAAATGTCTGTCTGTTGTCATTTCCTATGTAGCATTTTTTGTTTGTCCTTCTTAGCTTATATCCTTCTGTCCTTTAAGTTATAAAATCTAAGGAGGATGGGGACGATGAGGCTTTGATTTTCATCGGAAGATGCCCCTGATATAAGAGTACTGGGCCTGTAGTCAGTAGACCTAGACTTTTTTCACTCCTACCTGTGTTCCCAAACAACTCACGTCTCTCAGAGCCTCAGCATCCTCATCTGCAAAATGGAAATAATCATACTTGAATTACCTCCTTCACAGGGTTATTGTGTAGAAATCAATTTGTAATCTTAGAGTGCTCCAGAAATAGGAGTTGTGTAATGCTATTTGATAATACTGATAAATAGGCTCCATTATATATACATATATACAAAAAGGTTACTTAAGTTTTTCTTAAAGGGCCTATGAAGATCAGAACAACTTCCAACTTAACCATTTATCTGTAGCTGATGGGAACAAGTGACAGGTCCATTCTTTTCACTATTTACACAGTTTGCCGAGTCCACAGGAAGGCACTTATTCAATGTACTGCTCACACTCTAAGTGCCACATTCTTAACCATTTCAAAACCAAAAAAGGCACTTAAGAGTATGAGATAGTAGTATTCCATCTACAACGTTCCTTCCAGCTCTAAATCCTGCCATGCTGACAGGGCTTTTAGAAATTAGCTTTCATTTCTTTGCAAACACACACATACTGGGTTGAAACTATGGGAATCTGGAATGCCATATATACGCCAGTGCAGCAAGGACCTGTGATTTCATCAAGTGAAACTCAGATGACAGCTAATCTATTTAACTTGTAGTCTTCTCAACTCCAGTGTCAAGTTTAGCACCAAACCGACTATTATGCCATGCTGATTCACTTCCCGCACCATTAGTTTAAAAACATATATATGTGTGTGCATATATATATATATGTATATATACACACACATATATATGTTTTTAAACTAATGGTGCGGGAAGTGAATCAGCATGGCATAATAGTCGGTTTGGTGCTAAACTTGACACTGGAGTTGAGAAGACTACAAGTTAAATAGATTAGCTGTCATCTGAGTTTCACTTGATGAAATCACAGGTCCTTGCTGCACTGGCGTATATATGGCATTCCAGATTCCCATAGTTTCAACCCAGTATGTGTGTGTTTGCAAAGAAATGAAAGCTAATTTCTAAAAGCCCTGTCAGCATGGCAGGATTTAGAGCTGGAAGGAACGTTGTAGATGGAATACTACTATCTCATACTCTTAAGTGCCTTTTTTGGTTTTGAAATGGTTAAGAATGTGGCACTTAGAGTGTGAGCAGTACATTGAATAAGTGCCTTCCTGTGGACTCGGCAAACTGTGTAAATAGTGAAAAGAATGGACCTGTCACTTGTTCCCATCAGCTACAGATAAATGGTTAAGTTGGAAGTTGTTCTGATCTTCATAGGCCCTTTAAGAAAAACTTAAGTAACCTTTTTGTATATATGTATATATAATGGAGCCTATTTATCAGTATTATCAAATAGCATTACACAACTCCTATTTCTGGAGCACTCTAAGATTACAAATTGATTTCTACACAATAACCCTGTGAAGGAGGTAATTCAAGTATGATTATTTCCATTTTGCAGATGAGGATGCTGAGGCTCTGAGAGACGTGAGTTGTTTGGGAACACAGGTAGGAGTGAAAAAAGTCTAGGTCTACTGACTACAGGCCCAGTACTCTTATATCAGGGGCATCTTCCGATGAAAATCAAAGCCTCATCGTCCCCATCCTCCTTAGATTTTATAACTTAAAGGACAGAAGGATATAAGCTAAGAAGGACAAACAAAAAATGCTACATAGGAAATGACAACAGACAGACATTTCCAAATCTGATAAAGCCAAGGGTAAATATTTGCATTAAATGTAGACTTGAGTATCCATGCTCCAGGTGCATGTTTGGCTGGGTTGTGTTACCCAGAAGCATTTCTTCCCCTCC
>NW_020946258.1:0-18232 GCF_900497805.2 Vombatus ursinus | reverse complement strand
GTGTGTGTGTGTGTGTGTGTGTGTGTGTGTGTGTGTGTGTGTGTTTAAGCAGGACTAGGTATTGTGTTTTGTCAAAAGTTTTTTTTTGTTGCATCTATTGAAATAATGATATGTTGTTTTTGTTATTAATATGATCAACTATGCTTATAGCTTTCCTAACCAGCCGTGCATTCCTAGAATAAATCCAGGAACTTGGCAAGACCCCTTCTGTACTTAGTTTTTTGGAGAGTTTATGTTGGAATTATTTTTTTCTTTCAATATTTGGTTGCATTCACTTATACATCAATCTGGTGCAGGTTCCTCCCACCCTCTTTGGGAGTTCATTTAAGCCTTGTTCAATTTCTTTTCTTTTCTTTTCTTTTTTTTTAGGCAATTGGGGTTAAGTGACTTGCCCAGGGTCACACAGCTAGTAAGTGTCAAGTGTTTGCTCTGAGGCTGAATTTGAACTTAGGTCCTCCTGACTTCAGGTCCCATGCTCTATCCACTGTGCCACCTAGCTGCCCCTTCAGTTTCTTTTTTCTAAGATAGAGTTATTTAAGTATTCCATTCCCTACTGTTAATCTGGGAAATTTATACTTTTGAAAATATTCATCTATTTCATTTAGATCACCAGTTTTACTGGTATAAAGTTGTGTGAAATAGCTCCTAAAAACCCGAGAGATTTTGAATATAACCATGTGGTTGTGGTCTATCTGTGGGAACCAGTGTGAAAGCAGGTTGGGTGTGCAAGTAAACAGAGAAAAGTGGGGTGTCTCATTCATCTAGGTGAGGTGTGATGCCCTAGGTGTGCTATTGTAGGGTGTTTATATTCCATATTGTTCATAGACCTGCCTGTAGTAGCACATTAAGGCCTAACACACAAAATTCCACCTCCTATCTCTATACCTTTATACTGGCTTTCTCTTAGGCCTGGAATGCACCCCCTCCTTAACTCTTCCTCATAGAATAACTTTCTTTAAGATGAAGCTCAGGCACCATCTTCTGCATGAAGCTCTCACTGATCCCCTCAAATACTAATGCCATCCTTTCCAAATTATCTTGGATTTAACTACTACATATTTGGGTATTAATAACATATTTATGTTGTAAATATTTTTATATGTACTTGTCTCCTTCATTAGAAAATGTGAACTCATTGAGAGGAGGCATTGTTTAATTCTTTGTACTTGGCAAATGTACTTGTACTTGCTGAAACACCTAGTATATAGTAGGTGCTCAATAAATACTTGATTGAAAAGCACTGTAAGATGGTGCTTAAGTTTCATGTTAAAGAGAGGGATTCTGTGAGGCAGAGGTAAGGATGGAGTGCATTCTCAGCAAGCGGGACAGCTAGGGGACACTTGGGGACAGGTAATAGAATGACTCATATGAAGAACACAGAGAAGAGCAGGTGAGTTGTATCATAGAATGTAGGATGGGGAATAATATGTAATGAGATTGAAATGATAGGTTGGGATCAGGTTGTGAAGGGCATTAGAGGCTAAACAGAGGAGTTTAAATTTTATTCTAGAAGCAATTTTTATTGTTCAATCATTTTTGAGTTATGTCCGGCTCTTCATGACCGCATTTGAGGTTTTCCTGGAGTGGTTTGCCATTTCCTTTTCCACTCATTTGACAGATGAGGAAACTGAGACAAATAGGGTTGAGCCCAGCGTCACCAGCTGGTAAGTGTCTGAGGGCAGATTTGAATTCAGGAAGATGAGTCTTCCTGACTCCAGGCCTGTCACTCTATCCACTGTACCACCTTCCTGCCCCAAAGCAATAAAGAGCTACTAAAGTTAAGTAGGAGAGTGAAGTATTTAGTCAGTCTGTTAATTTGTTAGGCATTTACAATTTGCCAGGGATTGAGCTAAGTGCTGGGGATAAAATGTAAGACAAAAGCAGTGCCTTCAAGAAACATACATTCTCAAGGGGGAGAAAATGGTAAATAACTAGGTCTAGACAGTAGATGGAAAGCAATCTCTGAGGGGAAAGCACTAGCAGCTTAGGGGACCACAGAAGGTGGTACTTGGACAATGTTTTGAAGGAAGCAGGAAAACTTAAGAGGCAGAGATGAGGAAGGAAAGCAAGTGGATAAACAGTGCAAATATGTGAAATTGAAGCATAAACAACAAGTTGATCAGTATAGGTGGATATTTGGACGGAGGTAGATTGTATAAAGCCAAGAAAGATGGGAAGAACTTTAAATACCAGAGTTACTATGTGTTCCTAGAAGTATTAGGGAGCCACTGGAATTGATTGAGTCGGAAGGTAACATGGACCAACCTACACTCTAGGAAAAATCCCTTTGGCAGCTAAATGGAGGATGGATGACAGGGAGTAGATGGTTGAACAATGAGACCAGTTAGAAGGCTATTGCAATAGTACAAGTAATAAGGACTTATCTAGGGGTGGGGAACCTGCGGTCTTGAAGCCACATATGACCCGCTGGGTCCTCAAGAGCTCAAGTTCCATTTTAGTCAAAGGGCTGCCCTTGAGGACCTAGAAGTCCATGGCCTTGAGGCTGAAGGTTCCCCACCCCTAGGGTGTTGGCTATGTGAATTGAGAGAAAGGGATATAGTGAAGGTAGAAAGGACAAGATTTGACTACTGATTGAAGAAAAGGGTGATTATCAGTGGCAAAGGTTGTAAAGAGGTTGAGAAGATGATGAGTGGTAAAAAAAGGCCATTAAATTTAGCAAATAAGAGATCATTTGTAACTTTGGAGAGAGGAGTTTTAGTTGAATGATGATTTTGGAAACCAGACTATTAGAGAATGGGTGGAGAAAAAGTGAAGGCATGCCAAATGTGGATGGCTTTCAAAAGGAGTTTAGACAAGGAGAGGGGAGATAAAGGATTATAGCTAGTGGAGATGGCAGGATTAAGTGAGTTTTCAAAGGATTGGAGGGGCATGGGCAGGGAATGGACATAGAAAGGAGCAGTAGATGGGTGAGATTGAAGACAAGAAAGATATTGGGGGCAATCTGTTGAAGACGATGGGAGGAGATGAGATCAAGGGTGCAAGTATAGGGGTTAACTTTAGGAAGGACATCACCTCTTCAACTTAGATGGTGGTAAAGGAGGAGATAGTGGGGGGAGATGTCAGTGATGTGAGGAGGGGAAAAGAGGGAACTCTTGGTATATTAACTTAATTTTTTGTCTGGAGTCAGGAAGACCTGAGTTCAAATCTGGCCTCAGACACTTGCTAGCTATGTGACCCTGGGCAAGTCTCTTTACCTTGTTTGCCTCAATTTCCTCATCCCAAATGACCTTGAGTAGGAAATGGCAAACCACTCTAGGATCTTTGCCGAGAAAACCCCAAACGGGGTCATGAAGAGTCAGACATGACTGAAATGACTGAGTAACAATAACAAAAGACTGGTGATACAACAAAGGAAGGCAGGGAAATTTAGGAGTTGTGAGTTACCCTCTGCCACATGTATGTCCTACAGGTTGACCTCACTATCAAAGTAGGTGAAGTTTGAGCCCATTCTTCTTATAGATGCTGTGTTTTGGGGAGAGCGCACATGAGTTTATAGAGGGAATGGTTCATGCCACCTGTACTTAACTATACCTGGGGGCAGCTAGGTGGCACAGTGATAGAGTGCAAGGCCTGAGGTCAGGAAGACTCATCTTCCTGAGTTAAAATCAAACCTCAGATACTGACTAGATGTAAGTCACTTAACCCTTGGGTAAGTCACTTAACCCTGTGTGCCTCTGTAAAATGAGCTGCAGAAGAAAATGACAAACCACTCTGTCTTTTCCAAGAAGATCCCATATGGGAGTTGGACACGACTAAAATGACTGAACAACACTTATGCCATTTTACTGAAGTCTTTTGCTAAAAGCTTTTTTGTCTACTGGCTGGTTGTTAATGGGAACATTATTCGGAGCTTATGAGCTACATTTTCAGGCATGAAGCCCCGCAGGGAACTGGAAGGCAGTCAGTCACCTTTGGTGACCCAACTAAGACTGTGAGTACAGTTTGAGTATCCCCAAAAGGGATGTTAGAGGCATTTGGAGTTTGGGATGTCTCTAGAACACCTGATTTAAAATGTCTGGTAGACGGGCAGCTAGGTGGCGCAGTAGATAGAGCACCGGTCCTGGAATCAGGTAGATTGATTTCAAATCTGGCCTCAGACACATAATACTCACTAGTTGTGTGACTCTGGGTAAGTCACTTAACCATGATTGCCTTATTAAAAAAAAGAAAAAAAAATGTCCAGTAGAAAGATGGCAACGTTAGACTGAAGCTCAAGGATGGGTGAGATTGGAGTGGATATGTCAATCTAAAAATCATCTACATAGAGGTAATTTAATCCATGAACAAAGACACTGAGAAAGAATATAAAGACAGAAAAAAAGATAGAATATAGATAAAGAGAAGATGGTCCAGCATAGAGACTTGGGAACACCTACTGCAAGTGTAATATAGATAAGCCAGCAAAGGAGAATGAGGAGGAGAGGTCAGACAGGTAGAAGGAGAACCAGGAGAGAATAATGTCATGAAAATCTAGAGGAAGGGGGGGGGGAAGAGAAAGAATATGAGAATTCAGGAGAAAAGAGTGATAATCAGTGTCATATATAACCAAAAGGGCAGCTAGGTGGCCCTGTGGATAGAGCTCCAGGCCTGGAGTCAGGAAGACCCGGGTTCATATTCACCCTCAGACACTTACTAGCTGTGTGACACTAGGCAACGCACTTGTCTGCCTCAGTTTTCTCATTTGCATATTGGGGATAATAATAGCACCTAAGTTTATTGTGAGGATCAAATGAGATAACTGTAAAGTGCTTAGCACAGTGCCCAGCCCATTGTAAGTGCTACATAAATGTTAGCTATCATTATTATCATAGTTGTTGTTATAATGGATGAATACTGAAAAACAACCCATCAGATGAGGCAATTAAAGGATTGTTGGTAACTTTTCTCAGAGCAGTTTCAGTTTAGTGATGATGTCAAAAGCCACATCACAAAGGGCTAAGGAGTGAATTAGAAGAGAAATGGAAGAAATGAAGACAGACAACTTTTTCTTGGGGGAAAAAGAAGAGCTAAAGGATAGTTGAGGGAATAGTAAGATTTGGTGCAAGTTTTTTTTTTAAGGATAGGGGACACAAGGCCCTAATTGCAGGCAGTAAGGAACCAACCAGGAGATGAAGAAATTAAAGATGAGAGAAAAAGTGAGAGGGTATGATTGAGGGGATAGGATCAGGGGCACAAGTAGTGGGGTTGGCCTTGGCAAGGAGAAGGGTCACTTCATTATCAGAGACTGGGGAAAAGGACAGTGGCTGATGATGTCAAGAATTTTCAGATGAAGAAAAGGGGAGAATGCTGGTTGCCATGTTAGATAAATCGAATTCAAACCAAACGATTAACAGAATTCTGCCCAGAGTTCTTGGTGAATGGTTTCAAATAATTTTATCTCTGAACCTCAGTTTCTCCTTCTGAAAAATGAAATTGGACTAACTAGCCTCTACTTAAGAATCCCTCTCAGCTTAAAATCTATGAAGCTATAACCTCAAAATTTCCTTAAAATGCCCAATTTGCAAACAATAACTCACCTAGTTAAATCATACTAGGCAGTTGCTGAAGATGTCACTCAAATTGTAAGAGTATTAGTTAATCATTTCTGCTTTTCCAGTGGGAAAAAAGAATGGAGATCAAGCTAGAGTCAGAATAAGGGAGATGCCTTATGATACATACCCTTCCATTGTGGTATAATCCCAGACCAAATACTTCCTGAATGGCAGAGGGATCCCTAAAAGGGTAGGTCCTCTTCTTTGAAGATGTTTATTAACTTGAGTAAGGATGTCCTTTAGAAATATTGTTTTAGGGGCTATTTCACTCAAAGTAACTGGCATGGGGCAGAAAGGAAGACAATCTGTTAAGTCAGGGAGACACTGGGCTACAGTCAACAATAATAAATAACGGAGCATATTTCAAGTACAGTATGTAACAACATGGTTACTGTGGCAACTCATGGGTCTGGGTTCCAGGTCCAACTTTGCCATTAAATAGTTGTGTGAACTTGGACGTGCTGTTTCACTTCTCTTAGCCTCAGTTTCCCAATTTATAAAATAAAGTGGTTGGACTAGTTGATTTCTAGGGTTTCTTTCACCTATTAAATTTCTATGACTCCATAGATTTTCTCATCCCAGTCAAGTAATGGGAACTTTTTTGTTTTTGTTTTCTTTTAAAATGTTTTATTGATGACATTTTCTTTTGCTACATCACTGCTGCTTCCCAAAGTCTACTCTCCCTTTCCCCACCAACATGGACCTGTCTCTTGTAGCAAATAAATTCAACCAAAACAAATCAACATGTCATTCATCTCAGAAAATGTATGCCTCATTTCACACCTATGGTCCCACCTCTTTGCTGAGAGGCTGATGGCTTCACCATCAGTCCACTAAAGACCCAACTGGACACCGAAATCTTTACATGTTGTTGTCCTTTACATTACTGTAGTCATCATGTAAACTATTCTCCTGGTTATGCTTTTACTTTTATTTATGTAAGTTCGTGTTAGTCTTTGTATGAAGGGCAAAATTGTTCCAGTTTTCTTCTTGATGTCTGGACAATCAATTAGGAGGCATCTTTAAAATTAAGTCCTTTAAAAATGCTTTGTATAGGGATTCCCATCTTGGGGATTTTTGTTGCAAAGAAGTTAGGACAAATTTTATAGCAGATGTTTACCAAAATTTCTGAAAAAAAAAGTCAAAATTGTAGGAATAGAATGCAAATTTTAGAAACCAAAATATATAAGCAACATGGAAAATTTACTGAGGCCAGAAATATAAAGTTGTAAAATGTGGAAAAAATATAAATGGCAATAATGTACATAAAACATTTTCACTTTTCTTTATAACTTTCAGGCAGAGTAACTTTTGCATGGTGTGACTCGATTAAGTAACTCTATCTAGAAATCCAACATGAATGTGATTTTAGGAAGAATCAACCTGGGAACATTGGTATGGCTTTACCTTTTGGCGGGCAAGGTTGCTAAACTGGCAGAGATTAAAGTTAAATGATGTGGAAGACTTAAACATTCAGTCTCCTTGTTTTAGAGCGCCACTGAGCAATGCAATTAAACCACGTGTTGTTCTTTTATTAAAAAAAAAAAAGCCTAGATGCCTGAAGAAAATTCATTAATACAGAATGATCAAATCCAAAGAGCACAAACAGTTGACGGGTGATATTTTTAAGACTACTTTTAGGGAAATTATTTCAGATTCTGTCATGATTGCATTATATTTTTTTCTTCCTAAAAGGAAAAGAGACTTAAAGACTTAGGATGGGAAGGGGTCCCAGCGATTATTCAGTACCACCTCCTCTTTTTATATAATGAGAACATTGAGGCTCACACACTTGGATGGCAGAGCAGGCACTAGAAGGCAGGTGCTTTTTGAAGTACATCACCCTATCTTTAGTTTGGCTAAATCCCACCACAAACTGAAGAGAGGTAAGACAGTGAGCTTCAGATAAATGACTTCTGGCCTGGCAGCCAGAGGTGATTCCAGATTACTGCCTGTTACGGCAGACACATTAAAAGACATTTAGTGGCAAATCTCTAAGCATCAAAGGCATTTTTTTTATTGGAACCATAATAGTTTATATTTAGATAGCTTTTAAGGTTTACAAAGTATTTTACATATTCATTTGATCTTTTACCCACTCATTTTTACCCACTCATTTCCTTACATTTAAAATACTGATGTTCATTCAAAGAGCTTCTAGGTGTTTTTAAACTTCGGTAGGGAGTAGGGGGCAGAGAGGTTACCCTGTGGTTTGAGGATTACAAAGATATCTCTAAACCACAAAGACAGCACTCCACACCCAGGTATTTAAAAAAAGAAATAGATGACACATACTTGAGACAGAAAGATGTTGATTTTATGGTTTATTGTCACATTAAAAAAGTAATCTTACTGATGAATTAATATTTACTTTTTAATATAAAAGTGCTTATTCTTACAAATCCTTAAGGCTCATTCTGTTACATTACAGTAAGATGTTTTACCATTCCAGAAACTGTGCTACATGGGTTTCGTATAAATTATAGAAACAGCAAAATCTCCAAACAGTAAAACAAGTTGTCCATGATTCCATTATCTTTGTACATGTGAACTTTAAAATCAGACAAAATACACAAAAACCAGAAACAAATCATTAAAAATAGATAGGCTTCCCACCCCTTCTAAAGTTTCTGCCATTGAACATATGCACTTTGCTTTGGGAGTTTTGTTTGTTTAGAAAGGGACAAATACAGCTGTGTATAGACACCAAATTTATTTTCTGTCCTTTTACAGAAAGGAGAGAGGGAGAAGAAAAAAGGATTTCATGTTTATGCTGAATTAGGCAGATATGAACAGCCACCAAATTCAAGCCCTGTAGGTCCTCGCATTCCAAACTTCTAGGAAGAAGTCCAGGGAGTAAGAACAAGTCATGAGGAAATGATAGGACTTGTTTACTGTGTATCAACTTTCATTTCCTTTAGAATGAACAGTTCATGAGTTCTGAGAAGGAAATAAAAGAGTGAACCTCATCAAAGTCACTGGTCTGCATTCATGGCATCTAGTAATCACTTTGCTTGTATTACTAAAATACATAGATAAAAGCATATGGTTTTGGCCATCATTAGTAATATAATTTCCCATTTTAATGCATAGTGAAATCATCACATCTATTTCAATTAAAATAGCCACTGTGTACCAACATAAATTCTGGGCTGTCTCCATTACAGGGTCCAAATGCATTAACAAATAGCCTCTAAATGAATCTCATGTAACAAAAATAAAATTAAGTTATCTTAATATAGGATGAACAGACAAAATGAAAATGGTAACTGACCTAATAAATACAGCACTTCAAATCATCCATCAGTGCTATAATGATAATATGTACATTTTTACAGCATAAATTACTGTACAGAATAGTCCCATTTTAAAAAAATTGTTCAATTCTACAATCACTATGACCAATTCTTGTAAGCAAGGGGCAAGTGAAGAGTCTATAATTTGGTATTATAGAGACTAAAGTCTGGATCATTGGAAAAATCTAGTTGGAAATGAGTTGGGCTCCTGAGTGGTCAGTGGCTTCCAGAAAACCAAGAATGTGAAATGCTACATAATGGTAAGGAACTGAATGGAATTTGATGAAACTCACAAGGCCAGAACATGAACCTTGATATCTTTGTGTTATATTACTGTTGCCTTCTCTATGAATAAATATTAACATGACATAACTATGGAATTTTTAGGTTCCTTCATGAGGTGATGCAAATTAAACAGAATTTCAACAACTTGATCCTACAGATGAACAAATCCAACACCTACCCCTGAAAGTTTCCTGCAACTACTGAGAGTTACTGTAGGAGAAATATTTACTAACATCCTGGTAGCAGAAAAAAAAGATGGTTAGTAATGAAACTCACGTTATTAGCAGTTACACTTTATTATTAATGGGTTTTAATGCAGCTAGTGCAATCATATTGGAGATTTTCATTCAAATAGCTACCATACACACTTGCCAGAATTGTGAATTAACCCCCAAAAAAGCTTCACTTTGTTTCTGGGTTTACTTAATTAGGCAGAGTTTTTGTAGGAGATTACATTCATTGACCATTTTCAGTGGCCTCAGGGGAGAGATGGCTGACAAAGTTATTCCTAGTGGCACTAAAAGGGTAAGTTCTGATATTCACAGCCATTATTTTATTAAGTTTCTTGTTAAGCTCCAAGGTTCAATTGGCAACCTGACTTATGCTGTTATCTAAATGACACCCAATATTAGATGAAAATGTCATTTTATCATTTACATAACCAATTTCCACGACACAAAATCCCCAGTGATGACCTGTGTGTTCCAGTTTTCATCCAGATATTTGGTACTGTGTAAATACACTAAGCATCTGATGGCCTAGACAAACCATAATACACTTTTGTCTTCACCTTGTATTGACAAATAATTGGTCCATAATTAACCTGACCATCCAAAAGGGCCCCTTTTAGTCCACTAGAAATTCTTTTTATCTTTATACCAAGAAAGGTTTTTCTTTTCCTAAGCTTAGGACAGACCCAAACCCTATGCTAGTAGATCTTACCCTCAGGCCAAGCCCTTGCAGCAGATTTTCAGACACATTTTACCCTCAGAAGGAAAAAAAAGGTATGTGAATCCTATTGTTCTTATTCAGTCCCATAGTATTAAAGGCTATAGGGAGAAAGATCAGAAAAGGTTCACATTACTAAATGAGTGTGAAAATAGTGCCCATTTTTAGATTAGGCTCAGCAGCAACCACTTAGACCCTACTGCAAATGTCTGAAGCAAGATTTTCAGTGATTTATTTTCCTACTTGTGGGGAGGTGGTGGGAAGTAGTTAAGTTGAGGAAGATTCTTCCTCTTTTCAGCAAGATGATCTCATATTTCCCAAGGCCAAACAATGAAAAATAAGTATGGGTCACAGGAGGGTGGAGACTAAGTCACCAACCATAAGTTACTTAGCAACCCTGGCACCTGGCAAAGAGAGTACACACACTCTTGTTTGCTAATTAGTACTCTGCACATGGCTAGAAACAGGGTAGCAACAAAGGTAACATCTATCTCCTTCACCTACTGTCCAGAGGGAAAATTTCCCAGCCTTGGGAACCTGTATTTCCCTCCTCTCCAGTATAAGATTATTCTAGTCACCCTCCAGTTTCTAGCTTTCTGAATTGAAGTTGAGGCTGGGAATTTTTCTTAAAAGGTTAGCAGTAGGGAGTATGATTTTTAAATCTCGTGATTCCCGCAGGTTTGAATATAGGAGTTTGCAGATGTACTGAATATTTTTTATGAGTGTTGCTGCCATAGTAACCACATTAATACCTCCTGAGCACTTGGTAACTTGGGATCTCAAAGTACATGAACAAACCTTTGATTCACGTGTTGTTTCAGTGAGGTAGGTAGGTGGTGTTGGGAATCTCATTTACCAAGGAAGGAAACTGAGGCATGGAGAAGCAGCTTTGCTCAAGGTCACATACAACAGGGCAGTAAGGAGGGATGGGATTAGGGGTCACACTCCCTCCACTTACACACTGCAATTTTGCTTTCTCAGTGCCCCACCGTGATTTGACTCTGCCCTACTGAAAAGTTAATATGTTGAATCTGTGACTTCTAGAGTATTGCATAGGGGGGAAAAAGACAAAGGAACAATGCAGGTCACAGATAAGGGCATTTTGGTCTGAGTTGACTACTCTAGAAATTGCAAGGGATAAATAGTATGTAAATTGCTAAAGAGTTAATATTCATATTTTACTACACGAATATGCCTCTGTGTATTTGTGAAGACTTTGGTGATGCTACAATAGTTTCTCTAGTTAACTAAAGACTTGGGGGGGGGTTATGCATAGGATTATTGCCATCATAACTTATAGAGCCATGCCCTGGCTTTGTAGTGATTTGTATACTGCTGGGGTAAGATGACAAAAAAGATACAAAGAGAATTCCTTTAAAAGTTAAATTATCTTTAGCCACAGTGAATAAAACATAATCCAGATGATATTCTCCAGAGGCACATCTCTGGATATAAATATTTTTTCCTTTTCTTCCTAGTTTGCTTAGTTTTGAATATCCAGAACACCCCCCCCATTCCAGGGGAAAAGAGAAATTTTTACCTTATGGAAAACTGAAAAAAAATTAACGATTATTGATATAGAGGTTGAAGGGATTTTATAGTCCAGTGTTTAACCCTCTAATTTTACAAATGAGGAAACTGAGGCACGGAGAAGTTGTGTGTAACTTGTCCAGGGTCACACAGTTGGTAAGGAATACTAAAGAAACTAAAAACCTTACATTTTCTACCAAAGTCTACAAAACTCAAGTTTAAAACCATCTCTAGAAACAAAAATGATTTTTGCCATATAAAATAAGCAGGCTATTATTTAATTTTTTAGATCTCATCAATACTTACTGACACTTAAACATTACAGCTGGGCCCAATGCTCACTAATAATTACTGTCTCACATTCACTCCTCAGATCAATGCATTTTAAAATTGGCTGTAAGAGGTAAATTGTCAACTTAATACATGAGGATTTAATCCCTTGATTCCCATTAGTGTGAGTGAGAGCTGTGATGCTAAATCCCTCTGCATCCCATCAACACTGTACTCTCCCCCCAGTGGACTTATGGTACCAATTAATTATAAGAATGAACCATGGTCATATGCAATTAGTTAGAGAGGGTAGTTATTATAATTTTCCTTATGTCAAACAAACAAGGGTAGTCGGTCTGACAGCAGAATGTTTCAGTATGGACAAAGGGAAAATGAATCAGAAGCCTAAAAGATTCCTATGCCATTAGCCAGAACAATTTATTAAGATTTAAAAGCTACTGTTTCTTAGAAATGGGCACATGAGAAAATAGAAGAACTGACCCCAAATTTGAAATTCAGTTTTATTTATTATTGGTTTTCACTTTTCTTTTTATATTTTGTGAATCTCCACTGGTTCCAAGTTTCAGTTAAAATGGAAGCGCTGCAAAACAGAAAGTGATTCTGTTGGAGTTTAGCCCTCATTCAAGTTTAATCCAAGGTGGGAAACACCACTGTCCAAAGGACACATTATCTCCGAAGGATACCTCCTCATTGGAAGATCTCTAGTGAAAGGAATGCAAAGTATTCTCTCCCTCTTTTTTCGGAGAATGACCCAGTCCTTCATGGTCATTGTGCCCAGGGCCCTGCTGAGGGATTAACTGAACCCATCTGACTAGCTGAATGTAACCTCTGAAAGTCACCCATTGCTACTTTTTGGCCAGATATTTGAGAATAGCTCAAAGAAGTATGGCAGGACAAAAAGTGAAAGGGCTTGAAATAACTTTGTTGAAATGGACAAAGGTAGAAAGAGAGGTTTCTGAAGGGAGAGCCTTAAGATGTAATTTTTTTAAAGTTCTTTTTCCTACACAGGAGGACATAGCATGCCAAGTCACTGTTCTAATACCTGCATTTTCTTCCATTAAAAGTTCACATTAAATTTTTTTTTTAAAAGGCTAGCAAAAGTATAATGGTGTCAGGAGTTGGAAAATGGCACACTGCAAGTCAAGTCATTTGCTCCTTCAGCTTAAGATGAGCTCAGACACCTCATTTCGGCACTGACGCGAGATAACGAGCTAGTACTTCAGGAATAAATCAATATATATCAGTTAGACTCAAAAATACATGTGTAAACATGCATTTTTGAGGCCTTTTGTTTCTTTTGGACAGTTCTCTGGTGAATTAGGCGTGTGTGTATATGTACGTGTGTGCGTATGTATAGAGGGCCTGTAGAAGGCTTGGAGGGGCAGCATAAGGAAGGAACGGTAGAATTCATGAAGAGAATATATATCTTTGCATCAAGAATTAGGCATATTATGCTAATTATCTAGTGGGTATTCAATAAAACTATGCGTAAAAAGGATGCTTCATGAATGAAAGATACTGATTTGAAAAACATTTCAATTTTGAATTTTTCTTATAAAAATTTATGGAATTCAGTTGATATTCTTTACTTACAATTCAACTTCTCCCATTTTACAGCATAAACCACTTAATGTAACATCTGCAACCTCAGAAAGGCAGACATGTTTATAAATTCCAATTTCATGAGGATTAAAAAAAAACACAGATAAATCACAAGAATATTCTGTACATGCATTAAGGCTGGTGACTGCTAAAGTCTCTTGGGTATCTAGAAACAGATAAACCACAATGTTAACTGGGTGTGCAGAGTGTCTACTTCCTTAGGAAAAAAAAATTCTGCTTTTTTTGTGTAATATAGATTTTTTTTTTAACAGTAGCTCTGGAAAAACTGTGAAAACTGTGGAAAAATGTTATTTAAAAATATACATGTATACATGTGTATATATACTTCATATATATTATACATAAATACTACTGCACAGTTTCAAAGATGTAATCTTAATTTATGATTAGCTGCACTAATTAATTTTGTAACAATTACTGCACTTCCAAGGTGAAATGAACATCCAGTGACATGTACTCAATATTTAGGCACTAGTAATATCCTTCAGGCTGACTATATTTTTATGGTTTAGCTGTATTGTATACATTATATTTAAATGTATTCATTTATACAAACTGTATATTATGTATGGAGTGCCAGAAACGTACACATCATGATGCAATGCATATATAATTGTTATAAATATGATAATTGATTTTTAGTGCAGAAAGTTTCCTTGTATTGCATTTCATGTGCTTAAATGTGGTAAACAATTTGAAAGCACTTCAACTTATTATTCCATCTTCTTCATTTTGTGGGACTGAGTTCCTATCTACAATATTAAGAAGTATTTTTTTAACCAAATCTCTCTCTCTTTGCATAATTCTACACAAGTCTGATTTGCGAAGGCATATCTAATCAAAATATTTCTTAAGGAATGTATAACAAATGCCAGATTTTGGCATGGGATATATTTGGATTACTCCCATTTGAAGGTAATTCTGTCATCGTGATTAAGGACAAGCTCCTAGTAAAGTTGTAGAGGGCTTGACCTCAATCAAGCCCATATTTGGTTCCTGAGAACAGAATTTGTCTTCAAAATTAAAAAGAGGTCAAATGCAAAGATATATAGAATATTAAAAGAATGAAAAAGGATAGGATAGGAATGACTTTTATAAACAGCAATCAAGAGAAGACCAGTCACTAAAATTTTCTTCTGTCACAGTTCTTCTGTTTCCAAATGAAACAGATGCTATTGCCTCACCATTTAGGGCAGAGGAAACAAACACCTGTGATATAATCATCTACTCTAATCATCACCAAAATGACCCACTGCTAAAAGCCTTGTTTGAAATAATGATTGCCAAGTCACCAACCAAAACGTTGTTAACATAATTAGTCTAAGTATACTCCCTCATTTAATTCAGTTTCATGATTAGATCGGGGATTTACCAGAAACAAAACAAAAAACAAAAAACGTACATAACTTAAAAAAGACTTAGCAGAGATACTTGTGACGCAAACTATGTTACAGCATCATAGAAGAGTGCTGCAAAGCATCTCTATGGATGTATGAGAGAGGTCTAACCTTTCTTCAGAGTTCATAAGGATTAAAAAAAAATGTATGACTCTAAATTCTACATATGCAACTAAAGTTTCCAAAAGAGGACAGAATTGTAGAGATGTGCCAATAGGTCAGAAGTACCTATGAAAATCTATGCAGCACACAAGGTGAAATGAATATTGAAAAAAATAATACTGAGTTAATATAACCCAAACACACTGAGACAAAAGCCCAAGAAAAGTTTGGTAAGCCCCTCACTCACTGAGGCATAAACTTCCAAATTAACTTCAAAATCATCACCAAAATGGCTCTAACATTTACACAACTTGAAACGAGTAAAGAGAGCTAAGAAATTTTGGTGGACTTGACCTTCCAACTAAATATCAGGCTGACGAATGTGAAACATGCCACAACCAAAGGAATGAGAACATCAGTACCTAGAGGCTGGGTGTACATCAGCATCTCTTCTAAATCCCTTTTAGCTCTACTGCCTTGAAATAGTTTAAGCAACATACTGTATCATATCCCTTCTTTAGGGTGAACTGATATGTATGCAATGGTGCTATCAGTAGGATGCATTACACAGATATAAAATATACACACATGTATAAACACACACATACACAGAGTTTGGACATGTTAGGCTTTGGAAAGATATGGCTATTTTTTATGACCCAAAGGTTTTTTTTTCCTGGGACATTTTCTCAACTCCAAAGCTCAAATTAGAAGTGACAAAATCTGATTAAGGCTGTATTTCCAATGAAAACTGAAAATAATAAAAGATGTCAAAAGAGTGAACATAAAGCTAATAATAAACAGAAATGTACTGATGGCAAAGGGAAGTATGCATATGACTTACTACAGATGATACAAATAGGCATTGATCTCTGTTGACCCCAACAAAACCGTTTTTGTTGCAGGATTAACACCACCCTTCAGCCCTCTCCTCAATAAAAGGCAGCTTGTCAACAGTGACTGGAAATGTTTCCCAAATCAAGAAATATTAAAGCCTTGCACTAGTGGATTATGCAAGAAGAGTGAGAGGATTATATGGAATTATTATAGTAATGGTTCTTAGCATGATAAGCAGCAAACCCAGACTTTTGGTAAGGAGACAGTCTAGGTTATGTCTCGATTTGGCCTACATTTGCAAGAAAGCTATCATGGAAAAGACTTTTAAAATTTCTGGCAGTTAGATAAGACATTGCTCCATATGGCCATTACAAAAGAGACAGAGAACTGAAAATGTATGTATATGTGTGTCTGATGTCACCTGTGTAAGTGAATTCTGCTTTTCAGCTGCAAAGCCTTGCTACATGTTTTTAATATCCATTTAGGTTCCAAGCCGTTAGATTTTTTCTTTTGTTCATTTCAGTGCCATTACTACCACTCTAATTGGGGGGGGGGGCAGGGGAAGGAAGAGGAAGGTAATTAGGAAAAAATCTCTTTTGCTTACTGTTGTATTTTTTAGGTGATAATAAGGCTGAAAGACAGGTAAAGTTATAATAGAAAAGAGCAATAATTAAGGTAACATGAAATCCACTGAAACTTCCTGCACAAAAAACAACATATTCAACTCTGTTTTTCAATTACTCATCAACTCACACCAATCTGCAAGTAGGGGGAAGATAGTACATTAAGACTGAGAAAAAGATCAATAACGTATGTTCTAGGAGCATCTAAACTGGCAGTCAAGCTTTCAATGTGCTTTATTGCACTTGATTAACTAACCCATGAGATTTTGGCTGAATTTTCTAAGAATCCAAGGTATAATATTGAAATAGAAAGCAAATGGGGTGTGTGTGTTTGTGTGTGTGTGTATGTATGTATGTATGAATGTATGTGTGCATTTTCCCTAATCTGACACCTCTGATCACTTCTGTCTATCCTAAGGTTATGGGGACTACAGGAGAAGATGAATTCTGAAGAGCTGCATATATTTTACAAATATACACAGACAACCTCAGACATACCCACACTTACAAATACACACACACACACACACACACACACGCCCTAGAAAAATATCATTGTTCGATGCTGAAGAAATATTCACCTTCATTTGGATAAATGCTGTGACTGAGAATTTCGGTAGCACAGTGTCCAGAATAATTGAACAGTCCATGGGAGATTATTACACAGTCTGGCTAAATGGCACGCAATCACTATGATGAGTGAACACTATTTCGCAGCCAATGCAGTCCTTGCTGGGAGTACTGAACTAGGTGTTCCATACTGCTATGCAGGGTGACAGGCCCCATCAGCAAATCCAGATCATTAAAGAACTCTAGGGAAAAGAAACAGTCATTATTTAAAAGGGAATCCAGTCATATCTGTGAATGAAATCACACTGAACAACTTGGGGAAAAAAAATCACCCATGGCTTCTATTCATCAAGGATTCTGTTCCATTCATGTTACAACCACAAATATCAGGAAAAGGAAAAAAAGATGGAAAGCTGGAAGAAAAGGAGAATGGAAGAGAGACAGAGGAGAAGAGAAAAAAGGGAAAAGGAAAACAGAAAAGATTAAAGGATTATGCATTAATAGATTATCTAGAAGGCATACAAATAATAATATAGGACATTTCTGGATCAAACAAACTAAACACAATTTTTCAGCATTCTGATCTCTCAATCTGTGCCCTAGTTGGTGTTTGACTTTTTTGTGCTCTTTTGAACATGTAGTCTAAGGAAGTAGTAATGTTTCTCATAATACTTTTGTGTCATTGGTGTTGGTACCATATTTCTAATGGGTACCCAGTCAACTTCTGAGATGGAGGAAAAGGACCATGCAGGCAGTAGAATAACCATAGCTGAACCAGTGATGGGAGCAGAGCAGGAAGAGGTGGGATTGTCCTCATCCTTGCATTCATGATTGGGGGAAGATGGCTGGGAGCTCTGCTCAGCTTCTCCAAGGTGGAAATGAGGATGCCAGGCTATTGGGAAAGCAAGGAAGGTGGTTGTGATAATATCCCTATTTTAACTTTCATTTTCTCTGCCTCAGTGTGCTACTGATGACACCTTCTGATATTGGGTATTTCTTTGTGTTTCCTAGTGAGTATTTATAGGCTGATGTCTTGTTTCTTCAGCTTCTCTTCCTTAACACAAGAAAATATCCTATGCAATAAGAATAACCTTTAAAAACAACAATAGAAACTACTTAGGCCCTTATTTGGGGGGGGGGGGAAGGTTCAACCCTTACAGAATCCCAGAATTGGAAGG
>NW_020946257.1:0-9572 GCF_900497805.2 Vombatus ursinus | reverse complement strand
CCTTAAAAAACAGAATGGGCCAAATGGTAAAAAAAAAAAAAAAAAAAGACAAGAATCTACTGAAGGGAAAAACTTCTTTAAAAATAGAATTGGTTGAATGAAAAAGGAGATATGAAACCTCATTGAAGAAAATAATTCCTTAAAAATTAAAATTGAGCAATTAGAAGCTAACAACTCCATGAGACATCAATAAACAATAAAACAAAATCAAAAGAACAAAAAGATAGAATAAAATATGAAATAGCTCTTTTGAGTGAAAAACAGCTTACCTGGAAAATGGATCAAGGAGAAATAATTTTAGGAGTATTGGACTATCTGAAAGCCATAATCGAAAAAAGAGCCTAAACAGCATTATTCAAGAAATTATCAAAGAAAACTGCCCTCATGTTTTAGAGACAGAGGATGAATTAGAAATAGAAAGAATCCACCAATAACCTCCTGAAAGAGATCCCAAAATGAAAACTCCCCAAAATAATATAAATTCCAGAGCTCCCCGGTGAATGAGAAAATATCACAAGCAACCAGAAAGAACCAATTCAAATATCATGGAGCCACAGTCAGGATAACATAAGATTTAACAGCTTTTACATTAAAGTATCATAGGGCTTGAGATGTAATATTCCCGATAGCAAAAGAGCTAGAATTACAATCAAAAATCACCTACCTAGAAAAACCGAGTGTAATCCTTCAAGGGGATAAATTAATATTTAATGAAATAGAGAATTTCCTAGCATTCCTGATAAAAAGAGTGGAGCTGAATAGAAAATTTGACTTTCAAATACAAGATTCAAGAAAAGCATAAAAAGGTAAACAGGAAAGAAAAATCATAAGGTATTTAATAAGATTAAACTGTTTATATTTCTACATGTGAAGATTATACTTATAACTCTAACAAATTTATCATAATTAGGGCAGTTAGAAGGAGTATACATAGACAGAGGGCATAGATATGAGTTGAATATGATGGGATGATATCTTAAAAAAATAAGAGATGAGAAAGAGGAATGCACTGGGAGAAGGAGGAAGCAGAGAGGTGTAGTAGAGTAAATTATATCACATGAAATAAATGCAAAAGAGTTTTTACACTGGAGAGGAAGATAAAGGAAATGGAGGAGGGAGCACTTGAAAATTACTCCCATCAGAATTGGTTCAAAGAGGGAATAACATACACACTCATTAGGGATATTGGTCTATAGTTTTCTTTCTATGTTTCAATTTTACCTTTTTTAGGTATCAAGACTACATTTGTGTCATAGAAGGAATTTGGTAAGACTCTTTATTTCCTATTTTTTAAACAATTTGTGTAGTATTGGAGTTAATTGTTCTTTAAATGTTTGTTAGAATTCACTTGTAAATTCATCTAGTCATGGTATGTTTATTTTTTCTTTAGATCATTTATAAATTGTTCAATTTATAACTTGTTTCAATTTATTTTCTCTAAGATAGAGTTATTAAAGTATTTTACTTTCTGTTCTCTTGATCTGGGCTATTTATATTTGTGTAAATATTCATCCAACCACTTCATTTAAATTGTGAGATGGGCAAACGGTATGGCAAAATAGGACCTAATGATTGCCTTTATTTCTTCTTTATTGGTTATGAATTAACTTTTTTATTTTTCATACTGGTAATTTTTTAATCAAGTTATTTAGTGGCATTTTCATTTTTTTTTCAAAAAATAGTTCCTAGTTATATTTGTTAATTCAATGTGGATTTTTCTTTTACTTTCAATTATATTAATCTCTTCTTTAACTTTTAGGATTTCTATCTTACTGTTTAATTGATAGTTTTTCATTTGCTTGTTTTCTGGGGTTTTTTAGTTGTGTGGCCAGTTCAATGATCTGCACTGTCTTTTATTGATGAACATGTTTAAAGACATAAATTTTCCCCTAAGTACTTCATTGACTGCATCCCACAAATTCTGGTGTATTATTTCATTTGTGAAAAGAGAAAAATTAATATTAACCCTGATTTCTACTGTACTGATTTTGCAATGTAACTATTATTATGACATATTGATTTTTTAATTGCATTAGTATCTGCCTAAATTCACCTCACTCAGAAAAGGAGTTTTCCCTCTGAGTTAGTTTAAAAGTGAGGTTGAAAAGAAATTTGGTATCATTCATACTGAGCATGTGATGTCTATATGGTATCTGTAAGCCCTAACTCACTTAATCTAGTGTGCCATCCCCAAAAGACATATTGTTAGTCCTTGCCTGTCCTTGTGCAATTAGGGGAGGTTTGATCTCCCCCAAGAGGGCAGCAAACCTGGTGGTACTTATTTCCTGGCCAAGATTACAAGACACAAATGAGTCCAATAAAAACAATATTCCTTACTTGCCAATGAGGGGTATGATTAGCCACACCTGAATGCCAATCCACTTTTCATAGTACAGCCTATTGTGATGCCCCAAAACTACCCATACCCCATTCCATTCCTGCATATTAATAATGAGGTCCTGTCCCCCCCACTGGGGATGCTGGTGGTAAGTCTGGCCCTTTTTGTTAACATTTATACACATCATTATTAATACACTGACTTTGCTTAGAGTATGTACTTCAGTTTACCTTTATTGCATTTACTCACCACACCTTGTTTTCTTTATCTATAATACAAATATTGATTGTTTCTATGATTTGTTCTTTATCCATCCCATTCTTTTGGATTGAGTTTCTTTTAGTAACTTTTATTTAGTTTGGTTTTTATTTAGTTTCTTTTATTGCTTCAAAGGTTATTTATTGAATATAATTTTTATTGCATTATGGTAGGTCAAAGATGTATTTAATGCTTTTGCTTTTCTGCAATTATGAGGTTTTATATTCTAATACATGATCACTTTTTGTGAAAATGTATGCATAACTAAGAAATAGTTATGTTTCTTTCTCTTCTCATTCAATATTCTATCATATCTAAGTTTTCTAAAATTGTATTCAGGTATTTTGTTTAACATATGTGTATATGAAAATTCATTGCCTATAATAATTTTTAGCAAAATATTGTTTCCCTGTCTATCTCTTTTAGTCAGGTCTATCTTTGATGTTGCTTTTTTTAAGACCATGTTTACTATTCTTGTATTTTTTTAACTTGATAGATACTACTGTAGCCCCTTATTTTAATTGTGTATATTATGTTTTAATTTTTTCTTGTAAATAACAGATTGTTGGACTCTGGTTTCTAATCCATTCTATCTTTTTCCATTTGATGGGTGAATTCATTCTATTCACATTCACAGTTATGTTTGTTCAATGATTATTTCCCTCCATCTGATTCTCTTATACTTTTCCTTCTCTTTTTTCCCCACTCACTGTTTTAAGAATATCTTTTGCATCTGACTAATATTTCCCTTAATCTACTCACTTTCTTATCTTCTCCCTTTTCCCTTACACCCTTTCCCACCTATTTCCCCATTGGATAAGGTCTGTACCCAACTGTGTATGCATATGTATTCTTCCATCCTTTTATCAATTCATAAGAGACTGAAGTTCAAGTGTCACCCATTCTCACTCCCCACAATCCCCCTCTTGTTGTATAGACATTGACTCGTGCATCCTATTCATGTGAGATAATTTTGCTCATTATTCCTTTCCCTTCCCCCATCTCTCAGTATGTTCCTCTTACCTACTGTTTTCATTCTTATTTTGAGATCATTGAAACATAGAATTCCTTTCAGATCCTCTATTACCCCTGATGATTATAGAGTTCTGAAAGAACATAGGTATTATTTCCCCATTAAAGAATGAAAATAGTTTAACCTCATTCAGACACGTTTGTTTGTTCATATCTACTTTCTTATGCTTCTATATGTCAAATTTTCTACTTACCTCTGGTCTTTTCCTCATGGATTCTTGGAAGTCCTCTATTTTGTTAAAAATCCATTTTTCCCCTGGAGGATTATAATCAATTTTTGACAAAGTTATTGTTGATTATAAGCCTAGATCTTTTGTCTTCTAAAATATTGTATTCTAAGCTCTCTGCTCCTTTAAAATAGTGATTGCTATATAATGGTGACACCTCAGTGCTGGAATCATTTGTTTCTGGTTTCTTACAGTATTTTTAACTTGACCTTGGTACTTTGGATTTTGGCTATAATGTTCTTTAGAGTTTTCATTTGGCCGTTTCTTTCATCTCTTTCAATTTCTACTTTGTCCTCAGATTCTAAGATATTTGGGCAGGTTTCTATTCAAATATGATTTCTAGAATCTTTAGTTGTTCATGGCCTTCAGGTGATTCAATTATTTTTAAATGATCTCTCATCCATAATTTTCTAGGTTAGGGTTTTTTTAAGATACTTCCGATGTTCTAATTTTCAGTCTTTTGATTTTGTTTTATTATTTCTTGGTGCCTCAGGGAGGCATTGGGTTTTATTTATCCAATTCTAATTTTCAAGGAGTTGTCCCCTATAATTGCTTTCTGACCAGGCATCTGACCCCCACTTGCTGTCTCTGAGCTGAGAGCTCCAGAAGCTGCTGCTGCTGTGCTTGCCGCAACCTACTCTGAGGCCCATCCACAGTGCTTCTGCTACATCCTGGCCAACTCCCATATAGTACTTATTATGGGCCAGGCACCATGCTAATGCTTTTTATAAATATTATCTCATTTGACCCACGCAACAACTCCGCAAGGTAGGTGCTATTGTTGTCCCCATTTTACAGTTGAAGAAACTGAGCCAAATAGAGGTTAAGTGACTTGCCCAGGATCACAAAGTTGGTAATGGTGTATGGTTAGATTTAAATTCAGGATTTTCTGACTCAAGGTGCAGAACTCTAGCCACTGTACTGCCGCATACCTATGGTAACAAGAATGATAGACAGAAAAGGAACCACTGGAGTTTGTTGAATGGGAGAGTGGTAGAGGGTATGATGATAACCTGAACATAATAAGGTTATGGGTTCTCATTTATTGATTAGTTTCTCCTTGACAGTGTATGAATGAAAGCAGAAGTAGAACTTGAAATTTGGTGAAATAAAGCTAAAGCCTGGTGTATATATGTAGAAATCATAGTAATAATGTGTATACTCTCTGAGGAACACAGGTCAGCTAGGTCTTCCCTACATCTAACATGCAACTCTTATGTTTTAAGTATCCGAGCCCATGATGTGACATATCTTTACAAGCTCTATCAAACATCTTTCTGAATAGACACCCTAATCAAACAAGATAGGATTTCAGATACCCACACAGGATGTGAGGCGAGATATATTCTGTGTTATAGTTGTTTCCTCTAGACATTCTTGAGTCAGAGAGTAAAGCAAGACATACTCACCATTCAATAACTTAATGGTGCAGAAAGTTGACTGGAATATATTGGTTCTATTATCTTCATTGAGAAGAAATGATAGATTTTTCTCTCAACTGATTTTTGCTATTTGAAGAGGGAATAATGCATAAACTATTCCATTTTTCTTTTCCATAGGCTATGCTTAGCTGCCTTTGATTGACAAAATCAAGTGTTTTCTTGCTAAATTGGTTTCTGGGATCTTATAGCTTTATTGTTGTAGTGAACTTACTCCCACACATAAGAAAATGAGGGAATAAGCAAAATATAAAATTAAATACTCCTGAGTAAAAGTCTTAATAATATTACAGTGAATTACATTTACTTTTCCTGGAAACATCTCCACTTGAATATAACTCTAATGAGTACAGAGTAGGTGATAAAAATATAATCTGCTGAGTTTTAACAAAATCAATATGGATTTGTCATTCCTACTCATGCAATTTAAACTACATTTTGATTAGAAAAATAAAAAAAAATTTCTTCTTATTTATTTCTTCCTTACTTCTTTCAGTCAGCATGCTTTCCTTCTACAAATATTTACAAAGGATCTACTATATATGATACATTGTGGTAGACACTGAGTCCAATATAAAATTGAATGATACAAGCTCCTTGAACTAAGGGGGCTTACACTTGAGTAGAGCATACATTGTGGATAACAGGACTCTAAAAAAATCTCCAAAATGGGAATTATGTGCAAGAAATATAGCAATTTCAGATATCTCCATAGTCAAGGAAAACCAGTACCCAAAGGAGGTAATATTCAATGAATGAGCAACAGAGAAGGTTAATCTCTATCTTCTGACATGTTCATTCAGCATCCCCTCCACCAACATCCACCACATTCCTGTAGTAGGCTTAAATAATTCAACCTACAAGTTTGCAACAGGATTGAACTCTACCTTCCCTCCTCCCAGCAGTGAAAAACCAAAAAGCAGAAACTTACTCAGGCTAGTACAGCACTGCTGCAGCTCTGTGTTGCAACAGAACTCAATTGGAGAAATGAGAAACAGAGAGAACTAGTGCCAGCCAGATTGTGGGTTCTTAGTGGAATACCACAAATGTACACAGGTGTTCTGCTCCAGTTCTCTCTGTCACACACACACACACACACTGAAGTCACTTGAAGCAGAGACTGAAGTCATTGAAACATGAATTGCACAGGAGGTTGAAAGAACTTTAAGGTCTGGACCTCAGGGAAACCATCATCAAAGGGGAAGGAATCAGAAAGTGAGTAATATGGGAATATAAGAAGGATAAAAATACTGAAATTACTAAATATCTCAGAATGAAAAAGACTAGTTACAGATTTTGAGTCTTTTGAACAGATTAACCAATAGGAAAGGTATTAATAACAGAAGAGAATATGATCAGAAAAAATAAAAGGACTTAGAGACATAAATGAAGTATACAGTATGTCTAACAGGAGTAAAAGGTACAATAATATCAGAAGAGCATGCATTCAATACCCATAGAGAAATCAGAAAAACTTCACTGGGAGATATTTTAATTAAACATTGAGTGAGGGATCTACCAAAATACTTAGACTGAGAGAGAATAGACAAGAAGACCAGGGGCCAAAACCAGCATGAGCAATGGTATAGAAGTAAAACAATGGTGTAGAGATAGAAGATACCCATTTGGAACAAAGCAAATAGATTTTGTTGAAATCAAGAACATTGAAAAATTAATAGTATCCAATAAGGCTGGAAAAATAAGTGCTTGCCATAATCTGAAGAACAATAAATGCAAGGCTAAGGAGTGTGAACTCTTTTGTTATCTGGTTTATAAAAACCCATACTGTATAGATTAGGACCACGGAATTTACATGAAAAAAAAGTTGTTTTCCTGAGATTCTTACAGCTAAGCTCAGCAAGAGCCAAGCTTAATTGTAAGTACAGATTCTTACAACAACATGACACTGAACTAGGTACACAACAATTGATTGGGTTGTATTCATTAAATTCAGAATTATGGCTCTCTTTTCTATGTGTTCCACATGAAAAAATAGAAGGTAGGAATAGGAGTGCTATTCCCAGTGATTAGCAAAATAGCTACACCTATAGAATACAAAAGATCTTTTTAGGGTGTCCTAGGTCATGATGTTCCTATGCATGCTATCCCACACACAGGTCTGGAAGCATTCAGCACCATTTTGAAGTGTCTTTTGATTTTATCTCATAAAATCCATCATGATGTCTCCTTAGAACTCATAATTTTCCTGCTCAATCTTTTCATTGCCACCTTCATGTCTTTGTTCCTAAATGTGTAGATGGCGGGATTCAAAAGTGGGGTAACAACAAAATCAAGAACGGCCAAAAATTTATCCAATGACAAGGCAGGGAATTCCAAAACATAAGTAAAGAAACATGGAGTAAAGAACAAAAACACCACAGTGATGTGAGCTGATAGCGTGGAGAAAGCCTTGGACAAACCAGCAGATGAGTGATGTCTCACAGTGACAAGGATGAAGATGTAGGAGATGATTAAGAGGAAGAAGGTGCCCATGGAGATAAGCCCACTATTAGCAGTGACCACATGCTCTACCCAGTTGCTATCTGTGCAGGCAAGTTCTGCCACATGAGGAAAGTCACAGTAAAAGCTATCTATCTTGTTAGGGCCACAGAAGGGCAAGTTTACAATGCAAACAAACTGAGACACAGCATGGATCACCCCAATCACCCAGGCAGTCACTACAAAACAAATGCATGTTTTGCGACTCATTATGGTCAAGTAATGGAGAGGCTTGCAGATGGCTGTGTATCTGTCATAAGCCATGGCTATGAGTAGGACCATCTCTGTTCCTCCCATGACATGAACAAAGAACATCTGTATCATACACCCTGGGAAAGAAATTACCTTACATTCACTGAAAATGTCAGTGATCATCATTGGGGCTGTGGTGGAAGATAGGCCCAGGTCAATGAGGGAGAGGTTGGCCAGCAAGAAGTACATGGGGGAGTGTAGGTAAGGGTCACAAACCACAATGAATACAATTAAGAGGTTTCCCAACACAATTCCCACATAGAATGAAAAGATAAACAAGAAAAGAAGAATCTTCATCTCCCAAGAATCAGACAGTCCCAGCAGCACAAACGCAGTTACCATTGACTCATTTGCTCCATCCATTGATATAGTTGGCATCACAGACATTAGATGACCTGATGGTAGAGAACAAGAAAGATATTAATAATGTGAGAATTAAAGGCTGATGTCCTATTTTTTCCCAGCAGTGAGTGCAGGAGGCCCTAGATTTTAAGCATTGGAAAGAAAACATTGGGGAAGTCACAAGAGAAAAAGAAAAGTTCTTGGCAAATCTTACAAAAACAGAAAATTACAATTGTTGGCAGAGCTGAGGGTAAATAGGTACATTAATACACTTGGATTGGTCAAAACATTCTAGAAAATAATTTGGAATATTGCCGCAAAAATTACTAAACTACTATACTCTTTGACCTGTAAATATCACTATGAAGCATGCACCTCAAAGAGATCAAGAAAGATAAAAAAGGTAGCATAGGTCAAAAAAAACATACTTACAGCAGCTTGTTTTTGTGGTAACAAATAACTGAAAAATAAATGGTTGCCCATCCACTGAGGAATGTCCAAATAGATTACATTATGTGCATGTAATGTAATCCAGGGGCAGCTAGGTGGCACAAGGTATAGAGTGCTGGCCTGGAATCAGGAAGATTCATCTTCCTGAGTTCAAATCTGGTCTCATATACTTACTAGCTGTGTGATCATGGGCAAGTCACTTAACCCTGGTTGCCTCAGTTTTCTTATCTGTAAAATGAATGGCAGAAGGAAATAGCAAACCATTCTATACCTCTTCCAAGAAAATTTGGACATGACTGAAAAATTACTCAAAAATGTAATACAATTGTGCTGTATTTAATGATGATGGTAATACATTCACAGAACTTCTGGAAAGACTTGCATAATGGAAAGAGTAGTGAACAGAACCATAACAATTTATACAATGACAATATTGTGAAGATAAATAACTTTAAAAGGCTTAAAAACTCGGATCAGTGCCATGACCAACTACAATTCCATACACGTCCTGATGGAACTTGCTAGCTACCTCCTTACATAGAGGTGATGTTGCTCTGATTGAAGAATAAAGAAAGAGACCTAGAACAAAAAATGAGGTACTTGGAAGTAATCAGGAATGGGGTGGAGAGTTAGAAGGAAGTAATAAGGGGGAAGAGAGAGAAACTAACAAGCAATATCAGTAGGACTGGAAGAAGAAGAAGAAGAAGAAGAAGAAGAAGAAGAAGAAGAAGAAGA
>NW_020946256.1:0-9572 GCF_900497805.2 Vombatus ursinus | reverse complement strand
CCTTAAAAAACAGAATGGGCCAAATGGTAAAAAAAAAAAAAAAAAAAAGACAAGAATCTACTGAAGGGAAAAACTTCTTTAAAAATAGAATTGGTTGAATGAAAAAGGAGATATGAAACCTCATTGAAGAAAATAATTCCTTAAAAATTAAAATTGAGCAATTAGAAGCTAACAACTCCATGAGACATCAATAAACAATAAAACAAAATCAAAAGAACAAAAAGATAGAATAAAATATGAAATAGCTCTTTTGAGTGAAAAACAGCTTACCTGGAAAATGGATCAAGGAGAAATAATTTTAGGAGTATTGGACTATCTGAAAGCCATAATCGAAAAAAGAGCCTAAACAGCATTATTCAAGAAATTATCAAAGAAAACTGCCCTCATGTTTTAGAGACAGAGGATGAATTAGAAATAGAAAGAATCCACCAATAACCTCCTGAAAGAGATCCCAAAATGAAAACTCCCCAAAATAATATAAATTCCAGAGCTCCCCGGTGAATGAGAAAATATCACAAGCAACCAGAAAGAACCAATTCAAATATCATGGAGCCACAGTCAGGATAACATAAGATTTAACAGCTTTTACATTAAAGTATCATAGGGCTTGAGATGTAATATTCCCGATAGCAAAAGAGCTAGAATTACAATCAAAAATCACCTACCTAGAAAAACCGAGTGTAATCCTTCAAGGGGATAAATTAATATTTAATGAAATAGAGAATTTCCTAGCATTCCTGATAAAAAGAGTGGAGCTGAATAGAAAATTTGACTTTCAAATACAAGATTCAAGAAAAGCATAAAAAGGTAAACAGGAAAGAAAAATCATAAGGTATTTAATAAGATTAAACTGTTTATATTTCTACATGTGAAGATTATACTTATAACTCTAACAAATTTATCATAATTAGGGCAGTTAGAAGGAGTATACATAGACAGAGGGCATAGATATGAGTTGAATATGATGGGATGATATCTTAAAAAAATAAGAGATGAGAAAGAGGAATGCACTGGGAGAAGGAGGAAGCAGAGAGGTGTAGTAGAGTAAATTATATCACATGAAATAAATGCAAAAGAGTTTTTACACTGGAGAGGAAGATAAAGGAAATGGAGGAGGGAGCACTTGAAAATTACTCCCATCAGAATTGGTTCAAAGAGGGAATAACATACACACTCATTAGGGATATTGGTCTATAGTTTTCTTTCTATGTTTCAATTTTACCTTTTTTAGGTATCAAGACTACATTTGTGTCATAGAAGGAATTTGGTAAGACTCTTTATTTCCTATTTTTTAAACAATTTGTGTAGTATTGGAGTTAATTGTTCTTTAAATGTTTGTTAGAATTCACTTGTAAATTCATCTAGTCATGGTATGTTTATTTTTTCTTTAGATCATTTATAAATTGTTCAATTTATAACTTGTTTCAATTTATTTTCTCTAAGATAGAGTTATTAAAGTATTTTACTTTCTGTTCTCTTGATCTGGGCTATTTATATTTGTGTAAATATTCATCCAACCACTTCATTTAAATTGTGAGATGGGCAAACGGTATGGCAAAATAGGACCTAATGATTGCCTTTATTTCTTCTTTATTGGTTATGAATTAACTTTTTTATTTTTCATACTGGTAATTTTTTAATCAAGTTATTTAGTGGCATTTTCATTTTTTTTTCAAAAAATAGTTCCTAGTTATATTTGTTAATTCAATGTGGATTTTTCTTTTACTTTCAATTATATTAATCTCTTCTTTAACTTTTAGGATTTCTATCTTACTGTTTAATTGATAGTTTTTCATTTGCTTGTTTTCTGGGGTTTTTTAGTTGTGTGGCCAGTTCAATGATCTGCACTGTCTTTTATTGATGAACATGTTTAAAGACATAAATTTTCCCCTAAGTACTTCATTGACTGCATCCCACAAATTCTGGTGTATTATTTCATTTGTGAAAAGAGAAAAATTAATATTAACCCTGATTTCTACTGTACTGATTTTGCAATGTAACTATTATTATGACATATTGATTTTTTAATTGCATTAGTATCTGCCTAAATTCACCTCACTCAGAAAAGGAGTTTTCCCTCTGAGTTAGTTTAAAAGTGAGGTTGAAAAGAAATTTGGTATCATTCATACTGAGCATGTGATGTCTATATGGTATCTGTAAGCCCTAACTCACTTAATCTAGTGTGCCATCCCCAAAAGACATATTGTTAGTCCTTGCCTGTCCTTGTGCAATTAGGGGAGGTTTGATCTCCCCCAAGAGGGCAGCAAACCTGGTGGTACTTATTTCCTGGCCAAGATTACAAGACACAAATGAGTCCAATAAAAACAATATTCCTTACTTGCCAATGAGGGGTATGATTAGCCACACCTGAATGCCAATCCACTTTTCATAGTACAGCCTATTGTGATGCCCCAAAACTACCCATACCCCATTCCATTCCTGCATATTAATAATGAGGTCCTGTCCCCCCCACTGGGGATGCTGGTGGTAAGTCTGGCCCTTTTTGTTAACATTTATACACATCATTATTAATACACTGACTTTGCTTAGAGTATGTACTTCAGTTTACCTTTATTGCATTTACTCACCACACCTTGTTTTCTTTATCTATAATACAAATATTGATTGTTTCTATGATTTGTTCTTTATCCATCCCATTCTTTTGGATTGAGTTTCTTTTAGTAACTTTTATTTAGTTTGGTTTTTATTTAGTTTCTTTTATTGCTTCAAAGGTTATTTATTGAATATAATTTTTATTGCATTATGGTAGGTCAAAGATGTATTTAATGCTTTTGCTTTTCTGCAATTATGAGGTTTTATATTCTAATACATGATCACTTTTTGTGAAAATGTATGCATAACTAAGAAATAGTTATGTTTCTTTCTCTTCTCATTCAATATTCTATCATATCTAAGTTTTCTAAAATTGTATTCAGGTATTTTGTTTAACATATGTGTATATGAAAATTCATTGCCTATAATAATTTTTAGCAAAATATTGTTTCCCTGTCTATCTCTTTTAGTCAGGTCTATCTTTGATGTTGCTTTTTTTAAGACCATGTTTACTATTCTTGTATTTTTTTAACTTGATAGATACTACTGTAGCCCCTTATTTTAATTGTGTATATTATGTTTTAATTTTTTCTTGTAAATAACAGATTGTTGGACTCTGGTTTCTAATCCATTCTATCTTTTTCCATTTGATGGGTGAATTCATTCTATTCACATTCACAGTTATGTTTGTTCAATGATTATTTCCCTCCATCTGATTCTCTTATACTTTTCCTTCTCTTTTTTCCCCACTCACTGTTTTAAGAATATCTTTTGCATCTGACTAATATTTCCCTTAATCTACTCACTTTCTTATCTTCTCCCTTTTCCCTTACACCCTTTCCCACCTATTTCCCCATTGGATAAGGTCTGTACCCAACTGTGTATGCATATGTATTCTTCCATCCTTTTATCAATTCATAAGAGACTGAAGTTCAAGTGTCACCCATTCTCACTCCCCACAATCCCCCTCTTGTTGTATAGACATTGACTCGTGCATCCTATTCATGTGAGATAATTTTGCTCATTATTCCTTTCCCTTCCCCCATCTCTCAGTATGTTCCTCTTACCTACTGTTTTCATTCTTATTTTGAGATCATTGAAACATAGAATTCCTTTCAGATCCTCTATTACCCCTGATGATTATAGAGTTCTGAAAGAACATAGGTATTATTTCCCCATTAAAGAATGAAAATAGTTTAACCTCATTCAGACACGTTTGTTTGTTCATATCTACTTTCTTATGCTTCTATATGTCAAATTTTCTACTTACCTCTGGTCTTTTCCTCATGGATTCTTGGAAGTCCTCTATTTTGTTAAAAATCCATTTTTCCCCTGGAGGATTATAATCAATTTTTGACAAAGTTATTGTTGATTATAAGCCTAGATCTTTTGTCTTCTAAAATATTGTATTCTAAGCTCTCTGCTCCTTTAAAATAGTGATTGCTATATAATGGTGACACCTCAGTGCTGGAATCATTTGTTTCTGGTTTCTTACAGTATTTTTAACTTGACCTTGGTACTTTGGATTTTGGCTATAATGTTCTTTAGAGTTTTCATTTGGCCGTTTCTTTCATCTCTTTCAATTTCTACTTTGTCCTCAGATTCTAAGATATTTGGGCAGGTTTCTATTCAAATATGATTTCTAGAATCTTTAGTTGTTCATGGCCTTCAGGTGATTCAATTATTTTTAAATGATCTCTCATCCATAATTTTCTAGGTTAGGGTTTTTTTAAGATACTTCCGATGTTCTAATTTTCAGTCTTTTGATTTTGTTTTATTATTTCTTGGTGCCTCAGGGAGGCATTGGGTTTTATTTATCCAATTCTAATTTTCAAGGAGTTGTCCCCTATAATTGCTTTCTGACCAGGCATCTGACCCCCACTTGCTGTCTCTGAGCTGAGAGCTCCAGAAGCTGCTGCTGCTGTGCTTGCCGCAACCTACTCTGAGGCCCATCCACAGTGCTTCTGCTACATCCTGGCCAACTCCCATATAGTACTTATTATGGGCCAGGCACCATGCTAATGCTTTTTATAAATATTATCTCATTTGACCCACGCAACAACTCCGCAAGGTAGGTGCTATTGTTGTCCCCATTTTACAGTTGAAGAAACTGAGCCAAATAGAGGTTAAGTGACTTGCCCAGGATCACAAAGTTGGTAATGGTGTATGGTTAGATTTAAATTCAGGATTTTCTGACTCAAGGTGCAGAACTCTAGCCACTGTACTGCCGCATACCTATGGTAACAAGAATGATAGACAGAAAAGGAACCACTGGAGTTTGTTGAATGGGAGAGTGGTAGAGGGTATGATGATAACCTGAACATAATAAGGTTATGGGTTCTCATTTATTGATTAGTTTCTCCTTGACAGTGTATGAATGAAAGCAGAAGTAGAACTTGAAATTTGGTGAAATAAAGCTAAAGCCTGGTGTATATATGTAGAAATCATAGTAATAATGTGTATACTCTCTGAGGAACACAGGTCAGCTAGGTCTTCCCTACATCTAACATGCAACTCTTATGTTTTAAGTATCCGAGCCCATGATGTGACATATCTTTACAAGCTCTATCAAACATCTTTCTGAATAGACACCCTAATCAAACAAGATAGGATTTCAGATACCCACACAGGATGTGAGGCGAGATATATTCTGTGTTATAGTTGTTTCCTCTAGACATTCTTGAGTCAGAGAGTAAAGCAAGACATACTCACCATTCAATAACTTAATGGTGCAGAAAGTTGACTGGAATATATTGGTTCTATTATCTTCATTGAGAAGAAATGATAGATTTTTCTCTCAACTGATTTTTGCTATTTGAAGAGGGAATAATGCATAAACTATTCCATTTTTCTTTTCCATAGGCTATGCTTAGCTGCCTTTGATTGACAAAATCAAGTGTTTTCTTGCTAAATTGGTTTCTGGGATCTTATAGCTTTATTGTTGTAGTGAACTTACTCCCACACATAAGAAAATGAGGGAATAAGCAAAATATAAAATTAAATACTCCTGAGTAAAAGTCTTAATAATATTACAGTGAATTACATTTACTTTTCCTGGAAACATCTCCACTTGAATATAACTCTAATGAGTACAGAGTAGGTGATAAAAATATAATCTGCTGAGTTTTAACAAAATCAATATGGATTTGTCATTCCTACTCATGCAATTTAAACTACATTTTGATTAGAAAAATAAAAAAAAATTTCTTCTTATTTATTTCTTCCTTACTTCTTTCAGTCAGCATGCTTTCCTTCTACAAATATTTACAAAGGATCTACTATATATGATACATTGTGGTAGACACTGAGTCCAATATAAAATTGAATGATACAAGCTCCTTGAACTAAGGGGGCTTACACTTGAGTAGAGCATACATTGTGGATAACAGGACTCTAAAAAAATCTCCAAAATGGGAATTATGTGCAAGAAATATAGCAATTTCAGATATCTCCATAGTCAAGGAAAACCAGTACCCAAAGGAGGTAATATTCAATGAATGAGCAACAGAGAAGGTTAATCTCTATCTTCTGACATGTTCATTCAGCATCCCCTCCACCAACATCCACCACATTCCTGTAGTAGGCTTAAATAATTCAACCTACAAGTTTGCAACAGGATTGAACTCTACCTTCCCTCCTCCCAGCAGTGAAAAACCAAAAAGCAGAAACTTACTCAGGCTAGTACAGCACTGCTGCAGCTCTGTGTTGCAACAGAACTCAATTGGAGAAATGAGAAACAGAGAGAACTGGAGCAGAACACCTGTGTACATTTGTGGTATTCCACTAAGAACCCACAATCTGGCTGGCACTAGTTCTCTCTGTCACACACACACACACACACTGAAGTCACTTGAAGCAGAGACTGAAGTCATTGAAACATGAATTGCACAGGAGGTTGAAAGAACTTTAAGGTCTGGACCTCAGGGAAACCATCATCAAAGGGGAAGGAATCAGAAAGTGAGTAATATGGGAATATAAGAAGGATAAAAATACTGAAATTACTAAATATCTCAGAATGAAAAAGACTAGTTACAGATTTTGAGTCTTTTGAACAGATTAACCAATAGGAAAGGTATTAATAACAGAAGAGAATATGATCAGAAAAAATAAAAGGACTTAGAGACATAAATGAAGTATACAGTATGTCTAACAGGAGTAAAAGGTACAATAATATCAGAAGAGCATGCATTCAATACCCATAGAGAAATCAGAAAAACTTCACTGGGAGATATTTTAATTAAACATTGAGTGAGGGATCTACCAAAATACTTAGACTGAGAGAGAATAGACAAGAAGACCAGGGGCCAAAACCAGCATGAGCAATGGTATAGAAGTAAAACAATGGTGTAGAGATAGAAGATACCCATTTGGAACAAAGCAAATAGATTTTGTTGAAATCAAGAACATTGAAAAATTAATAGTATCCAATAAGGCTGGAAAAATAAGTGCTTGCCATAATCTGAAGAACAATAAATGCAAGGCTAAGGAGTGTGAACTCTTTTGTTATCTGGTTTATAAAAACCCATACTGTATAGATTAGGACCACGGAATTTACATGAAAAAAAAGTTGTTTTCCTGAGATTCTTACAGCTAAGCTCAGCAAGAGCCAAGCTTAATTGTAAGTACAGATTCTTACAACAACATGACACTGAACTAGGTACACAACAATTGATTGGGTTGTATTCATTAAATTCAGAATTATGGCTCTCTTTTCTATGTGTTCCACATGAAAAAATAGAAGGTAGGAATAGGAGTGCTATTCCCAGTGATTAGCAAAATAGCTACACCTATAGAATACAAAAGATCTTTTTAGGGTGTCCTAGGTCATGATGTTCCTATGCATGCTATCCCACACACAGGTCTGGAAGCATTCAGCACCATTTTGAAGTGTCTTTTGATTTTATCTCATAAAATCCATCATGATGTCTCCTTAGAACTCATAATTTTCCTGCTCAATCTTTTCATTGCCACCTTCATGTCTTTGTTCCTAAATGTGTAGATGGCGGGATTCAAAAGTGGGGTAACAACAAAATCAAGAACGGCCAAAAATTTATCCAATGACAAGGCAGGGAATTCCAAAACATAAGTAAAGAAACATGGAGTAAAGAACAAAAACACCACAGTGATGTGAGCTGATAGCGTGGAGAAAGCCTTGGACAAACCAGCAGATGAGTGATGTCTCACAGTGACAAGGATGAAGATGTAGGAGATGATTAAGAGGAAGAAGGTGCCCATGGAGATAAGCCCACTATTAGCAGTGACCACATGCTCTACCCAGTTGCTATCTGTGCAGGCAAGTTCTGCCACATGAGGAAAGTCACAGTAAAAGCTATCTATCTTGTTAGGGCCACAGAAGGGCAAGTTTACAATGCAAACAAACTGAGACACAGCATGGATCACCCCAATCACCCAGGCAGTCACTACAAAACAAATGCATGTTTTGCGACTCATTATGGTCAAGTAATGGAGAGGCTTGCAGATGGCTGTGTATCTGTCATAAGCCATGGCTATGAGTAGGACCATCTCTGTTCCTCCCATGACATGAACAAAGAACATCTGTATCATACACCCTGGGAAAGAAATTACCTTACATTCACTGAAAATGTCAGTGATCATCATTGGGGCTGTGGTGGAAGATAGGCCCAGGTCAATGAGGGAGAGGTTGGCCAGCAAGAAGTACATGGGGGAGTGTAGGTAAGGGTCACAAACCACAATGAATACAATTAAGAGGTTTCCCAACACAATTCCCACATAGAATGAAAAGATAAACAAGAAAAGAAGAATCTTCATCTCCCAAGAATCAGACAGTCCCAGCAGCACAAACGCAGTTACCATTGACTCATTTGCTCCATCCATTGATATAGTTGGCATCACAGACATTAGATGACCTGATGGTAGAGAACAAGAAAGATATTAATAATGTGAGAATTAAAGGCTGATGTCCTATTTTTTCCCAGCAGTGAGTGCAGGAGGCCCTAGATTTTAAGCATTGGAAAGAAAACATTGGGGAAGTCACAAGAGAAAAAGAAAAGTTCTTGGCAAATCTTACAAAAACAGAAAATTACAATTGTTGGCAGAGCTGAGGGTAAATAGGTACATTAATACACTTGGATTGGTCAAAACATTCTAGAAAATAATTTGGAATATTGCCGCAAAAATTACTAAACTACTATACTCTTTGACCTGTAAATATCACTATGAAGCATGCACCTCAAAGAGATCAAGAAAGATAAAAAAGGTAGCATAGGTCAAAAAAACATACTTACAGCAGCTTGTTTTTGTGGTAACAAATAACTGAAAAATAAATGGTTGCCCATCCACTGAGGAATGTCCAAATAGATTACATTATGTGCATGTAATGTAATCCAGGGGCAGCTAGGTGGCACAAGGTATAGAGTGCTGGCCTGGAATCAGGAAGATTCATCTTCCTGAGTTCAAATCTGGTCTCATATACTTACTAGCTGTGTGATCATGGGCAAGTCACTTAACCCTGGTTGCCTCAGTTTTCTTATCTGTAAAATGAATGGCAGAAGGAAATAGCAAACCATTCTATACCTCTTCCAAGAAAATTTGGACATGACTGAAAAATTACTCAAAAATGTAATACAATTGTGCTGTATTTAATGATGATGGTAATACATTCACAGAACTTCTGGAAAGACTTGCATAATGGAAAGAGTAGTGAACAGAACCATAACAATTTATACAATGACAATATTGTGAAGATAAATAACTTTAAAAGGCTTAAAAACTCGGATCAGTGCCATGACCAACTACAATTCCATACACGTCCTGATGGAACTTGCTAGCTACCTCCTTACATAGAGGTGATGTTGCTCTGATTGAAGAATAAAGAAAGAGACCTAGAACAAAAAATGAGGTACTTGGAAGTAATCAGGAATGGGGTGGAGAGTTAGAAGGAAGTAATAAGGGGGAAGAGAGAGAAACTAACAAGCAATATCAGTAGGACTGGAAGAAGAAGAAGAAGAAGAAGAAGAAGAAGAAGAAGAAGAAGAAGA
>NW_020946255.1:7832-14033 GCF_900497805.2 Vombatus ursinus | reverse complement strand
AAGAAGAAGAAGAAGAAGAAGAAGAAGAAGAAGAAGAAGAAGAAGAAAACTTATTATCTGAGGTCACTTGCATGGGAAGCAGTATGATATAGTAGAAAATATTGTGGATTATTTTTTGGAAGACCTGGGTTCTTATATTGGCACTGTTGTAAGAGTATCCATTGAAAGAACTGGGAGTGTTAGCCTAAAGAAGAGAAATTAGGTTCAAGGTGGCTGTCTTTAATCATGTGAAGAAAAGGCTGTGATGTGGAAGATGGATTACACTTATATTGTCTACCTCTATCAAAGAAATGAATATCCAATTAAGTAACCTTTTCACCCTGAGGCCTAGGGAGAGATCAGCCTTGGTTAGATTGGTATTACTGACATATGTCCCAGTCTCTATGACAGCAAATAAACCAAGTTAACAATAATAATGATTTCTATTAAAATAGCACTTTGCCATTACAATGCAAACAAATGTGGCAATTAAACAGGAGGGAAGAGAGGTTGTGCAGAGAAGTTATTCTTATGCATTAGGGAAAATAATGTCCTTGTTGATGTGAAATAATGACCCTCGGGGAGGAGTCTGTTTGGAGCTAGTGAGATGAGGAAGGGTGAATGTTCCTACAGATTGGCCTGATATTTACTCCTTTGAGAGAGAAATAAAAAGGTGAAAATAAAGTTGTAACAGAATTATGGTATGACCTTAATTAAGGAGGCAAGTGAACTCACTTAAGGTCTTAGAGCCAGAACTATGGTAGAATATCCCACAAACTGAAGAAGACTTCAAGTATCTTCTCCTGCTAAAACATTGTTTGATTTCTCATGTCTTCTCCTTTCATTTATTCTTTATCTCCCCTTCTCTTAGCCTTTCTCCCAAACCCTATTCAAGGAGGTTTTTGTTTCATAATATACAACCATTCCCTCTTGACCACTTCATTGTCATTGAAAGATAAAAAATCTTCATCACTCTCCTTGTGGTTCTGAAGACATCTCCTTATCCAGACATTGGCTTTCATCATCAAACATGGAGAAGAACAGTTTTAAAACTAAACAACTAAAAGCCATTTTTCCCAAGATTTGGTTGGAGATCCTTTTTTGTATGATCTAATGTAAGGTAGAAATAGCCAAAAGGCAGACTTTATGGTTTGGCCTCCAGAAGAAAATTATATAGGTATATGGATATATAGATACAGACATACACACATATGTGTATATGTACACATACACACACACACACATATATAAATATATATATATATATATATTTAGTGTGTAAATGTTCAAAGTAAGGGAGGCTGACCACCAATAAGGTCTACATTAACTATAGTCAAATCACATTTAAGTTCAATTCTCAAAGCCATATTTTAGAAGGAACACTGAAAAACCAAAACATCTCCAGTAGAGAGAAGTCAGGGTAGTGATGTAATTAGAAAGAAACCATTCATAATGAAGATGGGTTGAAGAAATTTGATATTTGCCTTGGGAAGGAGAAAACATAAGTCATCAATTAAATAAAGAGTCATCTTGAGGAAAAAGGATTACGATTGGTTCTACTTGGCTATAGAATGAAGTATTGGAATTCATGGATAGATGTTAGATAGGAAGGTTCCAGCTCAACATGAGGAAAATTTTCCCAACTATTAGAATGGCCCCACAATTGGATAAGCTACTTCTGTAGGGAGATAGGGAATTGCCCCCATCACTGAAAGTCATTAATAAAGATTGAATGGCCATTTCTTGATAATACTGCAGACCAGGGAAGTTAAAACATTGTTGGAAGAGGAGTGGGGGAGGCAAGAAACAGAAAGAGAAAGGTTATTAGTTGAATAAAAAAAGAAGAATAACTATATGAAAGGGATATGATAGAATTTAAATTCATCTCTTACCTACCAGATCAGTCACAAGACAGGAAGAAGAATCACTGAGGTTGAAAGAAGCTCAAGATCATTAACTGTCCTCCACACCACTCCCTTTGTAATTGTTCCCAAAGAAAAAAATAACTATAAGTCTATTCTCTACTAAAAATGAAAGCACTTAGCTGGTCCAAAATCTAATGACCTATAATTGCTGGTGAAACCTCTAATACCTAGCCCATAATTGTGTTCCACTGATAATTTTGTCTTGAAATCACACTGGTCTTCCCTATGGGAGACTCAATGGTGGCAATTAAACAGGAGGGAAGAGAGGTTGTGCAGAGAAGTTATTCTTATGCATTAGGGAAAATAATGTCCTTGTTGATGTGAAATAATGACCCTCGGGGAGGAGTCTGTTTGGAGCTAGTGAGATGAGGAAGGGTGAATGTTCCTACAGATTGGCCTGATATTTACTCCTTTGAGAGAGAAAGAAAAAGGTGAAAATAAAGTTGTTTCAGAATTATGGTATGACCTTAATTAAGGAGGCAAGGCAGTTGACCTGTGAGAGGAGTAAGATAACAGGGGCTATAGCTTTCATAGCACCAGTTTCTGCTGTCAATCTGATGCAGTTTATAAAAAAATGAAGTTCCAGGACCAGTAAACTAGGGTGATCAGTGGATAGAGCACTGGCCCTGAAGTTAGGAAGATCTGAGTTCAAATCCGACCTCAGACCAAACATTTGACACTTACTAGCTGTGTGACCCAGGGCAAGTCACTTAACCCCAATTGCCTAAAAAAAAAAAAAAGAATTGATTGTGAAAAGGACAGAGAGGTGAGGACTTAGTGTGGCAAAGTAGTGTAGATTGAGGGTTTTGTTTATACCTCAATAGGTTTATCTATTTATCTGTTGGTTTCTCGGTTATGCATGTTCCCAAAAAAAAGTCATGTGGACCAGGCTATACTGAAAGTTGCACAGAGAATACCGAAGGATTGAAGTGCAATTTTTCTGTTTCACCAAATCAGTAGTAAATCAATCTTTAAAATCTTTACAAGTATGTTAAAGACTAGTATAGGCCAGTCCTAACTCAGGACAGTCAGATAGTTAAGGTTCAAGATTGGAAGGAGACCTCATAGATCATCTAACAGTTAACAAAAGTGAGTTTACTTGGCTGTAACATGGAATGGATATTCAGAAAGGATACAGCACTGATTTAGTTGGATGCAGAAAGGAGGATTTGTTCCAGGTGAGGGAGGGAGGAGAGGTTGGGGGTTGCAGGGAAGAGAATTGAATAAGTTAAGTTTTAGAGATTTCCCCTCTTTGGAAATCTTCAACAGAGAGTAGATGGCCACTTGTCTCATATATTACATTGCTTATTTGTTTGTTGAGGCAATGAGGGCTAAGTGACTTCACTGGGGACACACAGCCAGTATGTGAGGTCAGATTTGACTTCAAGTCCTCCTGACTTCAGGGCTGGCGCTCTATCCTCTGTGCCACCTAGTTGCCCCTTGTCTCATATATGGTAATGGGGATTCCTTTCACGTATAGTTTGTATTACAAGCTCTGTGTTCCCTTCTAACTCTTAAATTCTGTGGGGGGAAAAATGCAGGATGGAACAGGAATGGCAAAGTGTATGTCACTTGTGTTAAACTCTGTTGTCAGTCTTATATTTTTATACACCACCTGTGTTCCAGCAGAGGATTCTATTTTAGGTACTAATTCAACTGAGGACGCTGGCAAGGAAAGAGGTTAATTCCTTCAAATATCATCAATTCTTTTGGTGTAGATTATGGAGAGTTTAATTTTGCTTTGTTTTGTTTGACTAATGTAAGTATCACATACTATTCCAATATTCTTGGCCCATCACCTGCTGAACGCAGATCTTTCCCTTGGATGCATGGCTCAGAAAATGCTCAAACAAACATCTGTTCCACATAACAGAACTCACTCTCCCAGTCCTAGGTGTATATTCTGGGGACTGTCTTGTCTGAGTGGATGTCCCATTCAAACAAAAGTTTCTCAGAGTTGTTAAGGTATATATCAAATAATAAGCTAAGATGCTTGCAAGATAAGACACATCTATCAGCCTCTGTAAACAGGCATATCCTAAGTATTACTGCACTTCCTGAGTTGCTAAAAGTGGCCTTAGCTTTACTTTGACATCATTTAATTTGCAGGGTCACTTCTGTGTCCCTTTCTTCACTATTAAGTAGTAACTGTTGACTAAACAAGAATACATAAAAACTATAATGTTGAGAGTGTTTCCATTCAGTTTCTATTTCCTGGGGCATCTAGGTGACCCAGTGGATAGAGCACTGGCCCTGGATTCAGGAAGATCCGAGTTCAAATCCAGCCTCAGACACAAAACACTTACTAGCTGCATGCCCCTGGGCAAGTCACTTAACCCCAATGCCTAGCCCAAAAAAAAAACCCAAAATAACCAACAATTTCTATTTCCTTCTATGATTCTTGCTGTGAACACTTCTGGGGTAAGAGACTTGAGACAACGTGTTTATCCTAAGCAGTAACTCTTGTGCTCTTTAAGCCTAAGCCATAGAGAGTTGTGGTTGTCACAACCTTAATTAGACAGATATGGATATTTCTGAATACACAAGAGTACTGAATGAGGAAAGAAAACCCATGAACAGTAGAAGCAGCTCAGTACAAAATATAAATCTATCACAAATGTCTTCTACAAATTTTACAATAGATTTGTCAATAACCATCTTCAGAATACTCATATATAGCCAGATGTGGTACACACCTTATAATCCCTGATACTGGAGAAGATAAGGCTGATGGACCTCTTGAGCTCTTATGTTCTGAGATGCAGTGAGCTAAGCCACTGAACTAAGTCTGGCACCAATGTGGTGAGTCATAGGGAGTGGGAGCCCACTAGAACCTGCTAAAGGAGGGGCAAACTGGCCTGGGTTGGAAACGGAACCGTGTAAAAAGCTCCTGTACAGAATAATAATGGAATCAAACTGTGAGTAGCCACTATACTTGCAGGTGGGATGAATTAAGGAATCTCAGTTTTTCCAAAAAAATAAAGACATCCAAATGCCCTCCCACAAATAGAATACAACTAGATTATAAATCAATCTTCCTGCTTTGTCTACTTGATGCATAGTCATGGGACTTACTAGATCCCAACCTCAAATATAGGATAAAAAAGAAGGGAAGCAGGTTTAAAAAAAAAACCGGTATTGAGATCAAGATAGGACTAGACTATTGATGTGGCAAGGAAAGCAAGAAAAAGATACAGCTGGAACACTGTAGAAAAAATGAACAAGATACCAAGATATGGTATAAAGTACACTATGGTGGTGGTGTTCACTTATTTCAGTTGTCTCTGACTCTTTGTGATGCCATTTGGTATTTTCTTGGTAAAGATACCGGAGTGGTTTACCATTTTCTTTCCCAACTCATTTTACAGATAAGGAAACTGAGGCAAACAGGTTAAGTGACTTGCCCAGGGTCACACAGCTAGTAAGTGTCTAATGTCAGATTTGAACTCAGAAAAATGAGTCTTCCTGACTTCAGGCCTGGTACTCAATCCACCATGTCATCTAGTTGCCCAAAATGTATTCTTAGCAGCCAAAATAACTACTAGGCTCTTCTTACCTACCTATGTTTTTCCTATTGCTTACCTCATCAGTCCTGGTCATAGTGAAAGAAATTTTAAAAGCAGACTTCCTCTTTGCTAGTACCACTAGATCCTCTTCCTCTCTCCCCTCTCCCCAACCCGCAGGCAGTGTGGTGTAGTGGAAAAAACTGGATGCCAGCCTGTACCAGAAGGTAGAAGATACTGAGGCTAAATAATATATAATTGTAAAAGTATAGATATGGAGCAAAAAAGACCTCTGAATCTATCTGGTTCACCACCACCTCCATTTAAAAGAAAAGACAACTGAGGACCACGAAGTTACTTGACTTGCCCAAATCATATAATTAGTAAAAGGAAAAGGTAGGAATTGAAACTAGATCTGCTGACCTAGGCCTTTTTCACTCCATTTTCATTTTTTCTTAATCACTCAGTTTAATATTCATCTAACTTATAATCAAAAGCCCTTGGTTCTTAATTCTTAACATTAATCCTCTGCCCCTCACTCCAACTTCCAACCATGTATGACAAGAATCCCTAGAGCTATACTTTCTCAAAGAGAAAAGAGCTTAGTTATACTGAGATGAGGAAAATGCTTCCATTCTCCCTCCATCCACCTTCTAATCATGGTAGGCTTATTGAAGAAGACTGAAGAGAATGATGAATTTTATCATAATCCTATTCCACACAACCCATAACATCCTATTCTCTCTCTCTCTCTCTCTCTCTCTCTCTCTCTCTCTCTCTCTCTCTCTCTCTAC
>NW_020946255.1:0-7732 GCF_900497805.2 Vombatus ursinus | reverse complement strand
TGCTCTCTCTCTCTCTCTCTCTCTCTCTCTCTCTCTCTCTCTCTCTCTCTCTCTTTCTCTCTTTCTCTCTTTCTTATCTATCTGGACAAGAGGGGAAGAAAACTTTTGTACCTGCCTCCCCTCTATTCTGAGTTCCTGCTTTGGCCTGATTTGGGGAAACAAACTGCATACATTCATAAATGAATCTCAGGTATGCAGCTCCACTCAGGTAACTGACAGAATTCTGCTAGAGTTAGGTTCTGTTCTCATAGATATTCATCAGTCACTCCAAATGGTAGCTCCATACATCTCACTAGGAGGAGTGCTTTTATTATGTACTGAGTCAACAAAAAACACCATTCCATGGTTGCTTGGTCTTCTTGTCTGGAAGTAGTCATGATGAGCAGAAGCAACAGGCAACCACGAAGATAACTGAATTTTATGTACTAACATTCATTACAGATGATGAGCCAGTGGAGAAATTGAATGACAGTCATCCAAAATGAGACAACATATACCTTGACAGTTGGTTCCTTCGATGTGAAAGTGAACAAAGGGTATAGTAAAACTTATGTTAGAAAAAAAAGTCTGAGATTTTAAAAAGACTATTGATCAGAAAAGGGTGTTAGTGGACAGAATGGATTTAATCCAGTCTCCATCACCTATTAGCTGTGTGATCCTAGTAAGTCATTTAAAATCCCTGAACATCAGCTTTTTCATTTGTAAAAATGAAGTCTCCCAGGGTGTTTGAGACTCAATGATCAAAGACCTTTGCTTCAGTGAATTTTTTTTTCACTATCAACCACATCCTTAGAATTCTAACTAAATTGATTTTTCTTGGGCAAAAAGTTTTCAATTTTATGATATTAAAATTATCCATTTTATCTTCTATGATTTCTTTGATCCCTTGTTAGTTAAGAATTCTCCTACTCATAATAATTACATGACCTAAATGTTAAAAGTAGATGAGATCCAGATAAGATACATACATTTCACAGGTGTGGATAGAGGGACGTCTTAACCAAATAAAAGATTTAGGTGATCACAAGAGATAAAATGGATCACTTTAATTACATTAAATTGAAAAGACTTTGAATAAACAGAAATGGAATGAAGGTAATAGGTCCATAGTTTTCAAAATTCTGAAAATTTCTGAAGTACTTTGACACCTCTCCCATTTTCTGTGATCTTTCAAATATCACTGACAGTGACTCAGCAATCATATTGTTTTTTTAAAGGGGGAAAGGTAAGAGGGAAAGATGTCTATATCTATATATAAATGTATATCTCTATACTTTTAAAGTATAAAAAGCAATAATTCTAAGGTCTAACATTCCCCCACCTTGTGGTATATATACTTCTTTCCAACCAGTCATAGTATTAAGAACTGGAAGTATCATCCATACTAACTACCTCATTCTACAAATGGGGAAACTGAGGCCAAGAGAAGCTAAGTGACTTGACCTAGGTGCTATAGGTAGTAACAAAACCACAATTTAAATCTAAGATAGTAGACTCCACATTTGTTGCTCCTCATAATACTTCATATGGTAGAGAACCGTTTTTCATCTTAAATAAAATTGAACCTCTAGCCTTATGCAGAGAATATATAAAGACATCAGAGAGACAGATTTCAAAAAAAGTTCTTGTTTTTTCCTTTTCTGGTAAAAATGACGCGCTGCCTCTGCCCTCCAAAGGTTCCACCCATTACATTAAAGAATCAAGCATGAAAATCAGAAAGGGTAATAACTTGAATAAGCTGAAATACAGTTTTTCATTGTCACAAAAGACTCAAAAGCATCAGAGAGTAAGCTAATGTGTAACCTTGGCAGAGTCATAGCATCTTTTTTGTCTTAATCTAAAATATATTATTTGAAAAACTCTAGTAATGCTTAATATGTAAATATTCTATGTCTGTAGATGGGTGGGAGCAGAGAAGAACTGAAATCAAAGGGAAATTAAACACTCTCAAAAGAGAAATTGCATATTATATATATCCATCAGCATGGATAAAATGAAGCATTTCTATGGCTATTGATGCTTAGAAGTTGAAAGTACTAGACAAAGGTGCCAAGGGTAAGCTGGTGGTACAAGAACCATAGAGTGCCTATCCAGTCTTAACCATAGTTCCTTAACCAGTGCATGCTCTCTCTTGGGTGTATAACGAATACACACACAAACACACACAAACACACACACACACACACATTATACACATATATATTACAAAAATTATAAATGAACTATAAATGCCTATACTATTGCAATAACCTACTGGATTATCTTCTTGTCTCAAGTCTCTCCCCACTCTAATCTATCCCCTACTCAGCTGTCAAACCGATATTCCTAAAGTGCAGGTGTGACCATGGCACACACCCCACTCTCATTCAATTAACTTCAGGATCAAATATAAAATGACCCACAGGATCAAATATAAAATCTTCCATTAGGCTTTTAAAACCCTTCATAAGCTTTTCCCTTCCTACCTTTCTAGTCTTCCTACACCATGCTCCACTCCATGTACTCTGCGATCCAGCGACACTGGTCTACCTGCTGTTCTTCACACAATACAACTCTACATTTTCACCGTTATCCCGCACACCTGGAACCCTCTTTTTCCTCATCAATACTTTCTAGCATTCTAGGCTTCCTTCATGTATCAGATAAAATAACTTCTGCAAGAAGCTTTCCCTGGCCTCCGTAATATTAGTGCATTCCCTCTAAGAATGTTTCCAATTTCTTCTGTATTTATCATGTTAATATGTAACTTTTTACCATCTTCTTCATTAGATTATAAATTTGTGCAAGGCTTTCTTTGTATCCCCAATGCTTAGCACTGTGCCTAGTACATAGTAAATGGTTACTAAACACTTGTATTGTTTATTTTTTGTTACTGTTGTCATCGTCTCTGGTCCTCAAGACAGAGAACTTTGTGTTCCACTTTTGTCCATACTATCTTTATGACCTTAGACAAGTCATTTGACCTCAATTTCTTCATCTTAAAAATAAGGAGATTGGACTAGAAAACCAATCTCTAAGGCCCTTCTCAGTTCTAAGTCTTTGCTCCTGTAATGAAAAGCTTGTTAGTCCTCAGGAAATACTCATGTCTTTTTTTTTGCTTTGTTTTGTTTCACTTGACTATGCATATTTGAGTGTTTTTTAATGCTATTTATTTATAATATTCTTTTCTTTTTAAATTGAGTTCCAAATTCTCTCTCTCCCTCCACTCCTTCCCACACTACTGAGAAGGCAAGCAAAATTATATAAATTAATTATACATGTGAAATCATACCAAATATATTTTCAAATTAGTCATATCACAAAAAAGCAAAAAAAAAAGTGAAGAAATTATACCTAATTTTCAGAGTTCATCAGTTCTGTCTCTGGAAGTAGATAGCATTTTTTCATCATGAGTCATTCAGAATTTTCTTGGACTATTTAATGCATTGATCAGAGTAGCCAAATCTTTTACAATTAATCATCATTGCAACATTCCTGTTACGATGCACAATGATCTCCCAGTTCTTCTTACTTCACTTCATATCAGTTCATATAGGTCTTGCCAGTTTTTTTTTCTGAAACCACCCTCCTTGTTATTTCTTATAGCACAGTAGTACTCCATCACAATCCTATATCACAATTTGTTCAGTCTTTCTGCAATTGATGATCATCCCCTAGATTTCCAAGTCTTTGCCACCATAAAAGAGAGCTGCTCTAAATATTTTGTACATATAAGCCTTTTCATTTTTGTTGATTTCTTTGGGGTGCAGATCCTATAGTGGTATTGCTGGGTCAAAGGGCATGCACAGTTTTATAGCCCTTTGAGCATATTTTCAAATTATTCTCCAGCATGGTTTGACCAGCTTATAACTCCATCAACAGTTATTAGTATACCTATTTTCCTTCATCCCTTCCTACATTTGTCATTTCTGATAAATGTGAGGTAGTACCTCAGAGTTATTTTAATTTGCCTTTCTCTAATCAATAGTGATTTAAATTATTTTTTCTTATGACTATCAATAGATTTTGTTTCTTCTTCTGAAAACTGCCTGTTCATATTCTTGGATCATTTATCAATTGGGGAATTGTTCTTATTTTTATATATTTGACTTAGTTCCCTATATATTTGAGAAATGAGGTCTTTGTCAGAGAAACTTGCTATAAATTTTTTTATATTACTTCATTGTCGATAGCACCTTTTAGAAAAATATAGTTTCTTTGATCATGTCTTTTAATTAGGTCTAGTTTCACTTTGGCTTTGTCTGAGATCATGGTTGCTACCCATACCTTTTTTCACTTCAGTTGAAGCATAATAGAATCTGCTCTAACTCTTTATTTTAACTCTGTGTGTGTGTCTTTCTGTTTCAAATGTGTCTCTTATAAATAACATATTGTTGGATTCTGGCTCTTAAGCTATTCTGCTAATTGCTTTCATTTTATGGGTGAACTCATCCTATTCACATTTACAGTTATTATTTCTGTGTATTTCTCTCCATATTATTTACATATATATATAAACCATTCCCCAATTGATAACCAATGTTATCCCCTGGTAGAGCCTCACTCAAAGCTTCATGGTGCATTTCAACAGGCTTTACTTCAGTTGTAGCATTGACTGGAGCAAAGGTGTCCACCATGCTGATTTTAGAACACTAGTTTCCACTTAGCCAACAGGTACAGTATCAATACCACCAATCTTGTAGACATCTTGGAGGGGTAGACAAAGGGGTTTGTAAGTTAGACAAGTTGGTGGCAAGATGCAATCCAAAGCTTCAGGCAATGTAGTTTCATTAGCATTGCCATCCTTATGAGGCACTTTCCATCCCCTGAACCAAGGCATATTAGAGCTTGGCTCCAGCATGTTGTCACCATTCCAACTTGAAAATGGCACAAAAGCTACTATGTCAGGGTCATAGCCAATTTTCTTAATATAGGTACTGACTTCCTTGACAATTTCCTCATATCTCTTCTGGCTGGAGAGGGGCTCAGTGGAATCCATTTTGTTTATACCAACAGTCAGTTGTTTTACACCTAGTGTGTATGCCAGAAGGGCATGCTTATGGGTCTGCCCATTCTTTGACATACCATCTTCAAATTCACCAACACCAGCAGCAAAATTAGGACAGCACAGTCAGCCTGAGATGTGCCTGTAAGCATATTCCTAATAAGGTCTCTGTGTCTTGGAGCATCAATAATGGTCACATAGTACTTGCTGGTCTCAAATTTCCACAGGGAGATATCAATAGTGATATCATGCTCACATTCAGCCTTCAGCTTATCCAAGACCCAGGCATATTTGAAGGAGCCCTTTCTCATCTCAGCAACCTCCTTCTTGAACTTCTCAATGGTTCTCTTACCAATTCCACCACATTTGTAGATAAGGTAGCCAGTAATAGTGGACTTGCCAGAGTCTACATGTTCAATGATGACAATGTTAATACAAGTCTTTTCCTTGCCCATTTTTGTGGAGGTTAAGTGATGGTTTTCACAACACCTGTGTTCTGGTGGCAAACCTGTTGCAAAGAAGGATAATTTTCTTACATCATTTTAATTTCTTTTCTCAATTTTCCTCCACCAATCTAATCACTTTCTTTAACTCTTCCAGGAATGCTTCTTGGGTTTGGGTCTAATTAGCATTTTTCTTTGAGGGATTTTTTCTTGTTTGTTTGTTTTATCTTGTTTTAGCACCTCTTTTTTTTATTTTTTATGGTAATTTTTATTTATTTTTTTGTTTTCAACATTTACTTCCACAAGATTTTGAGTTCCAAATTTTCACCCCTTCTTGCCCCTCCCCCCCACCCCAAGATGGCATGCATTCTAAATACCCCTTCCCCTAGTCTGCCTTCCCTTCTATCTCTCCCCACTTCTCTTATCCCCTTCCCCTTCAATTTTCCTGTAGGGCAGGATGGAGTTCTGTACCACATTTCCTGTATTTCTTATTTCCCAGTTGCATGTGAAAACATTTTTTTAAACATATATTTTTAAAACTTTGGGTTCCAAATTTTCTCCCTTCCTCCCTCCCCACCCACCTTCATTGATAAGGCAAGCAACTAAATATACATTATATATGTGCAGTTATGCAAAACACTTCCATAGTAGACATGCTGTGAAAAACTAACTCTATTTCCCTTAATCATATCCCACCCACCCATTTATTCTAATCTTTCTTTTGACCCTGTCCCTCCTCAGAAGTATTTGCTTCTGATTACTCTCTTTCCCAATCTGCCCTCCTCTCTATCATTCCCCTACTCTCTTGTCCCATTCCCCCCCTATTTTCCTGTAGGGTAAGACAGATTTCCACACCCAATTGGGTGTGTATGTTATTCCCTCCTTAAGTCAAATCCTATGAGAATAAGATTCATTCATTCCCTCTCACCTTCCCCTATTTCCCCTTCACTGTAAGAGCCTTTTCTTTTCTGTTTTTTTTTGTGGGATAATTTACCCCATTCTACCTCTCCCTTTCTCCTTCTCCTAGTATATTCCTCTCTCACCCCTTAATTTTATTCTCCAGATATGACCCCTTCATTTTCAACTCACTCTGTGCCCTCTATCTATCTATCTATATCTATACACATGTACATATAATTTTCCCCCTCCAACTACCCTAATACTGACAAAGGTCTCATGAGTTATAAATATCATCTTTCCATGCAGGAATGTAAACAGTTCAACCTTAATAAGTCTCTTATGATTTTCTCTTTCCTGTTTACCTCTTCATGTTCCACTTGAGTCTTGTATTTGAAAATCAAATTTTCTATTCAACTCTGGTCTTTTCATCAAGAATGCTTGAAAGTCCTCTACTTCACTGAATGACCATTTTTTCCCCTGCAGGATTATACTCAGTTTTGCTGGGTAGGTGATTCTTGATTGTAATCCTATCTCCTTTGCCCTCTGGAATATTGTATTCCATGCCCTGCAGTCCCGGCGCAATATACCTTTTTGATCAACCATCCAGGCTGTCTTTGGCTGAAAATTTGTTTCACTCTGTCTTTTTGTGGGTTCTGCTGCTTTAGAATTTGTTTAGAGCCATTTTTTAAGTATTTGGAGGGCTTTGGGAGAGAGCTCAAGACGGTCACTGCTTTCCTTCCTCCATCTTGGCTCTGCCCCACTTCTTTGAGGTTTTGTTTAGCTGTTTTCACATTGTTGTCTCCTGATTTTCTCTCTTGGTCTTCCCTGCCACCATAGTAGCTTTCTATGGTCAAGTTCTTTTTTTCTTTTGTTTACTCATTTTTCCATACTATTTCTTAACTTTGAACTTTATATTAAAGTTGGGCTTTGCTCACCTGGATTTGGGAGGAACCCAAAGCTTCAGTCTTTTTTGTGCTTCTATTTTAGGAGCTAGTGCTAAGGTTTTCAATGCTTCTAAGGTGGTGTGATCCAAGGAGAGGTGAGTTCTTTACCCAGGAACAGCCCCTTTCATTGCAGCTGCAAGTGCTGGTGTTACCCCTTTAACTGTGCTCTGTAACTGTGGCCTATAACTATGACCAGCTCCCTTGCTCTTCTGAAGCCATAATAGTTAATGCCCATCTTTACTTTGGAACTGAGACCAGAGCCCCTGATCCCTTGTGAATAATCACAAGCGCTCTTCTCCATCCTGGAATTGCAACCCAGAACTGGTTATAGGCAATAGAGCTGCCAATCAGTGCCAGTTGTACCCAGTGCCAGCAACATGTCCCTTTTAATCTTTCTGACCAGATATTTGACGCCCCCCCCCACTTTCCCTGAACTGAGAGCTCCAGAGGCTGCTGCTGGA
>NW_020946254.1:7832-14031 GCF_900497805.2 Vombatus ursinus | reverse complement strand
AAGAAGAAGAAGAAGAAGAAGAAGAAGAAGAAGAAGAAGAAGAAGAAAACTTATTATCTGAGGTCACTTGCATGGGAAGCAGTATGATATAGTAGAAAATATTGTGGATTATTTTTTGGAAGACCTGGGTTCTTATATTGGCACTGTTGTAAGAGTATCCATTGAAAGAACTGGGAGTGTTAGCCTAAAGAAGAGAAATTAGGTTCAAGGTGGCTGTCTTTAATCATGTGAAGAAAAGGCTGTGATGTGGAAGATGGATTACACTTATATTGTCTACCTCTATCAAAGAAATGAATATCCAATTAAGTAACCTTTTCACCCTGAGGCCTAGGGAGAGATCAGCCTTGGTTAGATTGGTATTACTGACATATGTCCCAGTCTCTATGACAGCAAATAAACCAAGTTAACAATAATAATGATTTCTATTAAAATAGCACTTTGCCATTACAATGCAAACAAATGTGGCAATTAAACAGGAGGGAAGAGAGGTTGTGCAGAGAAGTTATTCTTATGCATTAGGGAAAATAATGTCCTTGTTGATGTGAAATAATGACCCTCGGGGAGGAGTCTGTTTGGAGCTAGTGAGATGAGGAAGGGTGAATGTTCCTACAGATTGGCCTGATATTTACTCCTTTGAGAGAGAAATAAAAAGGTGAAAATAAAGTTGTAACAGAATTATGGTATGACCTTAATTAAGGAGGCAAGTGAACTCACTTAAGGTCTTAGAGCCAGAACTATGGTAGAATATCCCACAAACTGAAGAAGACTTCAAGTATCTTCTCCTGCTAAAACATTGTTTGATTTCTCATGTCTTCTCCTTTCATTTATTCTTTATCTCCCCTTCTCTTAGCCTTTCTCCCAAACCCTATTCAAGGAGGTTTTTGTTTCATAATATACAACCATTCCCTCTTGACCACTTCATTGTCATTGAAAGATAAAAAATCTTCATCACTCTCCTTGTGGTTCTGAAGACATCTCCTTATCCAGACATTGGCTTTCATCATCAAACATGGAGAAGAACAGTTTTAAAACTAAACAACTAAAAGCCATTTTTCCCAAGATTTGGTTGGAGATCCTTTTTTGTATGATCTAATGTAAGGTAGAAATAGCCAAAAGGCAGACTTTATGGTTTGGCCTCCAGAAGAAAATTATATAGGTATATGGATATATAGATACAGACATACACACATATGTGTATATGTACACATACACACACACACACATATATAAATATATATATATATATATATTTAGTGTGTAAATGTTCAAAGTAAGGGAGGCTGACCACCAATAAGGTCTACATTAACTATAGTCAAATCACATTTAAGTTCAATTCTCAAAGCCATATTTTAGAAGGAACACTGAAAAACCAAAACATCTCCAGTAGAGAGAAGTCAGGGTAGTGATGTAATTAGAAAGAAACCATTCATAATGAAGATGGGTTGAAGAAATTTGATATTTGCCTTGGGAAGGAGAAAACATAAGTCATCAATTAAATAAAGAGTCATCTTGAGGAAAAAGGATTACGATTGGTTCTACTTGGCTATAGAATGAAGTATTGGAATTCATGGATAGATGTTAGATAGGAAGGTTCCAGCTCAACATGAGGAAAATTTTCCCAACTATTAGAATGGCCCCACAATTGGATAAGCTACTTCTGTAGGGAGATAGGGAATTGCCCCCATCACTGAAAGTCATTAATAAAGATTGAATGGCCATTTCTTGATAATACTGCAGACCAGGGAAGTTAAAACATTGTTGGAAGAGGAGTGGGGGAGGCAAGAAACAGAAAGAGAAAGGTTATTAGTTGAATAAAAAAAGAAGAATAACTATATGAAAGGGATATGATAGAATTTAAATTCATCTCTTACCTACCAGATCAGTCACAAGACAGGAAGAAGAATCACTGAGGTTGAAAGAAGCTCAAGATCATTAACTGTCCTCCACACCACTCCCTTTGTAATTGTTCCCAAAGAAAAAAATAACTATAAGTCTATTCTCTACTAAAAATGAAAGCACTTAGCTGGTCCAAAATCTAATGACCTATAATTGCTGGTGAAACCTCTAATACCTAGCCCATAATTGTGTTCCACTGATAATTTTGTCTTGAAATCACACTGGTCTTCCCTATGGGAGACTCAATGGTGGCAATTAAACAGGAGGGAAGAGAGGTTGTGCAGAGAAGTTATTCTTATGCATTAGGGAAAATAATGTCCTTGTTGATGTGAAATAATGACCCTCGGGGAGGAGTCTGTTTGGAGCTAGTGAGATGAGGAAGGGTGAATGTTCCTACAGATTGGCCTGATATTTACTCCTTTGAGAGAGAAAGAAAAAGGTGAAAATAAAGTTGTTTCAGAATTATGGTATGACCTTAATTAAGGAGGCAAGGCAGTTGACCTGTGAGAGGAGTAAGATAACAGGGGCTATAGCTTTCATAGCACCAGTTTCTGCTGTCAATCTGATGCAGTTTATAAAAAAATGAAGTTCCAGGACCAGTAAACTAGGGTGATCAGTGGATAGAGCACTGGCCCTGAAGTTAGGAAGATCTGAGTTCAAATCCGACCTCAGACCAAACATTTGACACTTACTAGCTGTGTGACCCAGGGCAAGTCACTTAACCCCAATTGCCTAAAAAAAAAAAAAGAATTGATTGTGAAAAGGACAGAGAGGTGAGGACTTAGTGTGGCAAAGTAGTGTAGATTGAGGGTTTTGTTTATACCTCAATAGGTTTATCTATTTATCTGTTGGTTTCTCGGTTATGCATGTTCCCAAAAAAAAGTCATGTGGACCAGGCTATACTGAAAGTTGCACAGAGAATACCGAAGGATTGAAGTGCAATTTTTCTGTTTCACCAAATCAGTAGTAAATCAATCTTTAAAATCTTTACAAGTATGTTAAAGACTAGTATAGGCCAGTCCTAACTCAGGACAGTCAGATAGTTAAGGTTCAAGATTGGAAGGAGACCTCATAGATCATCTAACAGTTAACAAAAGTGAGTTTACTTGGCTGTAACATGGAATGGATATTCAGAAAGGATACAGCACTGATTTAGTTGGATGCAGAAAGGAGGATTTGTTCCAGGTGAGGGAGGGAGGAGAGGTTGGGGGTTGCAGGGAAGAGAATTGAATAAGTTAAGTTTTAGAGATTTCCCCTCTTTGGAAATCTTCAACAGAGAGTAGATGGCCACTTGTCTCATATATTACATTGCTTATTTGTTTGTTGAGGCAATGAGGGCTAAGTGACTTCACTGGGGACACACAGCCAGTATGTGAGGTCAGATTTGACTTCAAGTCCTCCTGACTTCAGGGCTGGCGCTCTATCCTCTGTGCCACCTAGTTGCCCCTTGTCTCATATATGGTAATGGGGATTCCTTTCACGTATAGTTTGTATTACAAGCTCTGTGTTCCCTTCTAACTCTTAAATTCTGTGGGGGGAAAAATGCAGGATGGAACAGGAATGGCAAAGTGTATGTCACTTGTGTTAAACTCTGTTGTCAGTCTTATATTTTTATACACCACCTGTGTTCCAGCAGAGGATTCTATTTTAGGTACTAATTCAACTGAGGACGCTGGCAAGGAAAGAGGTTAATTCCTTCAAATATCATCAATTCTTTTGGTGTAGATTATGGAGAGTTTAATTTTGCTTTGTTTTGTTTGACTAATGTAAGTATCACATACTATTCCAATATTCTTGGCCCATCACCTGCTGAACGCAGATCTTTCCCTTGGATGCATGGCTCAGAAAATGCTCAAACAAACATCTGTTCCACATAACAGAACTCACTCTCCCAGTCCTAGGTGTATATTCTGGGGACTGTCTTGTCTGAGTGGATGTCCCATTCAAACAAAAGTTTCTCAGAGTTGTTAAGGTATATATCAAATAATAAGCTAAGATGCTTGCAAGATAAGACACATCTATCAGCCTCTGTAAACAGGCATATCCTAAGTATTACTGCACTTCCTGAGTTGCTAAAAGTGGCCTTAGCTTTACTTTGACATCATTTAATTTGCAGGGTCACTTCTGTGTCCCTTTCTTCACTATTAAGTAGTAACTGTTGACTAAACAAGAATACATAAAAACTATAATGTTGAGAGTGTTTCCATTCAGTTTCTATTTCCTGGGGCATCTAGGTGACCCAGTGGATAGAGCACTGGCCCTGGATTCAGGAAGATCCGAGTTCAAATCCAGCCTCAGACACAAAACACTTACTAGCTGCATGCCCCTGGGCAAGTCACTTAACCCCAATGCCTAGCCCAAAAAAAAACCCAAAATAACCAACAATTTCTATTTCCTTCTATGATTCTTGCTGTGAACACTTCTGGGGTAAGAGACTTGAGACAACGTGTTTATCCTAAGCAGTAACTCTTGTGCTCTTTAAGCCTAAGCCATAGAGAGTTGTGGTTGTCACAACCTTAATTAGACAGATATGGATATTTCTGAATACACAAGAGTACTGAATGAGGAAAGAAAACCCATGAACAGTAGAAGCAGCTCAGTACAAAATATAAATCTATCACAAATGTCTTCTACAAATTTTACAATAGATTTGTCAATAACCATCTTCAGAATACTCATATATAGCCAGATGTGGTACACACCTTATAATCCCTGATACTGGAGAAGATAAGGCTGATGGACCTCTTGAGCTCTTATGTTCTGAGATGCAGTGAGCTAAGCCACTGAACTAAGTCTGGCACCAATGTGGTGAGTCATAGGGAGTGGGAGCCCACTAGAACCTGCTAAAGGAGGGGCAAACTGGCCTGGGTTGGAAACGGAACCGTGTAAAAAGCTCCTGTACAGAATAATAATGGAATCAAACTGTGAGTAGCCACTATACTTGCAGGTGGGATGAATTAAGGAATCTCAGTTTTTCCAAAAAAATAAAGACATCCAAATGCCCTCCCACAAATAGAATACAACTAGATTATAAATCAATCTTCCTGCTTTGTCTACTTGATGCATAGTCATGGGACTTACTAGATCCCAACCTCAAATATAGGATAAAAAAGAAGGGAAGCAGGTTTAAAAAAAAAACCGGTATTGAGATCAAGATAGGACTAGACTATTGATGTGGCAAGGAAAGCAAGAAAAAGATACAGCTGGAACACTGTAGAAAAAATGAACAAGATACCAAGATATGGTATAAAGTACACTATGGTGGTGGTGTTCACTTATTTCAGTTGTCTCTGACTCTTTGTGATGCCATTTGGTATTTTCTTGGTAAAGATACCGGAGTGGTTTACCATTTTCTTTCCCAACTCATTTTACAGATAAGGAAACTGAGGCAAACAGGTTAAGTGACTTGCCCAGGGTCACACAGCTAGTAAGTGTCTAATGTCAGATTTGAACTCAGAAAAATGAGTCTTCCTGACTTCAGGCCTGGTACTCAATCCACCATGTCATCTAGTTGCCCAAAATGTATTCTTAGCAGCCAAAATAACTACTAGGCTCTTCTTACCTACCTATGTTTTTCCTATTGCTTACCTCATCAGTCCTGGTCATAGTGAAAGAAATTTTAAAAGCAGACTTCCTCTTTGCTAGTACCACTAGATCCTCTTCCTCTCTCCCCTCTCCCCAACCCGCAGGCAGTGTGGTGTAGTGGAAAAAACTGGATGCCAGCCTGTACCAGAAGGTAGAAGATACTGAGGCTAAATAATATATAATTGTAAAAGTATAGATATGGAGCAAAAAAGACCTCTGAATCTATCTGGTTCACCACCACCTCCATTTAAAAGAAAAGACAACTGAGGACCACGAAGTTACTTGACTTGCCCAAATCATATAATTAGTAAAAGGAAAAGGTAGGAATTGAAACTAGATCTGCTGACCTAGGCCTTTTTCACTCCATTTTCATTTTTTCTTAATCACTCAGTTTAATATTCATCTAACTTATAATCAAAAGCCCTTGGTTCTTAATTCTTAACATTAATCCTCTGCCCCTCACTCCAACTTCCAACCATGTATGACAAGAATCCCTAGAGCTATACTTTCTCAAAGAGAAAAGAGCTTAGTTATACTGAGATGAGGAAAATGCTTCCATTCTCCCTCCATCCACCTTCTAATCATGGTAGGCTTATTGAAGAAGACTGAAGAGAATGATGAATTTTATCATAATCCTATTCCACACAACCCATAACATCCTATTCTCTCTCTCTCTCTCTCTCTCTCTCTCTCTCTCTCTCTCTCTCTCTCTCTCTAC
>NW_020946254.1:0-7732 GCF_900497805.2 Vombatus ursinus | reverse complement strand
TGCTCTCTCTCTCTCTCTCTCTCTCTCTCTCTCTCTCTCTCTCTCTCTCTCTCTTTCTCTCTTTCTCTCTTTCTTATCTATCTGGACAAGAGGGGAAGAAAACTTTTGTACCTGCCTCCCCTCTATTCTGAGTTCCTGCTTTGGCCTGATTTGGGGAAACAAACTGCATACATTCATAAATGAATCTCAGGTATGCAGCTCCACTCAGGTAACTGACAGAATTCTGCTAGAGTTAGGTTCTGTTCTCATAGATATTCATCAGTCACTCCAAATGGTAGCTCCATACATCTCACTAGGAGGAGTGCTTTTATTATGTACTGAGTCAACAAAAAACACCATTCCATGGTTGCTTGGTCTTCTTGTCTGGAAGTAGTCATGATGAGCAGAAGCAACAGGCAACCACGAAGATAACTGAATTTTATGTACTAACATTCATTACAGATGATGAGCCAGTGGAGAAATTGAATGACAGTCATCCAAAATGAGACAACATATACCTTGACAGTTGGTTCCTTCGATGTGAAAGTGAACAAAGGGTATAGTAAAACTTATGTTAGAAAAAAAAGTCTGAGATTTTAAAAAGACTATTGATCAGAAAAGGGTGTTAGTGGACAGAATGGATTTAATCCAGTCTCCATCACCTATTAGCTGTGTGATCCTAGTAAGTCATTTAAAATCCCTGAACATCAGCTTTTTCATTTGTAAAAATGAAGTCTCCCAGGGTGTTTGAGACTCAATGATCAAAGACCTTTGCTTCAGTGAATTTTTTTTTCACTATCAACCACATCCTTAGAATTCTAACTAAATTGATTTTTCTTGGGCAAAAAGTTTTCAATTTTATGATATTAAAATTATCCATTTTATCTTCTATGATTTCTTTGATCCCTTGTTAGTTAAGAATTCTCCTACTCATAATAATTACATGACCTAAATGTTAAAAGTAGATGAGATCCAGATAAGATACATACATTTCACAGGTGTGGATAGAGGGACGTCTTAACCAAATAAAAGATTTAGGTGATCACAAGAGATAAAATGGATCACTTTAATTACATTAAATTGAAAAGACTTTGAATAAACAGAAATGGAATGAAGGTAATAGGTCCATAGTTTTCAAAATTCTGAAAATTTCTGAAGTACTTTGACACCTCTCCCATTTTCTGTGATCTTTCAAATATCACTGACAGTGACTCAGCAATCATATTGTTTTTTTAAAGGGGGAAAGGTAAGAGGGAAAGATGTCTATATCTATATATAAATGTATATCTCTATACTTTTAAAGTATAAAAAGCAATAATTCTAAGGTCTAACATTCCCCCACCTTGTGGTATATATACTTCTTTCCAACCAGTCATAGTATTAAGAACTGGAAGTATCATCCATACTAACTACCTCATTCTACAAATGGGGAAACTGAGGCCAAGAGAAGCTAAGTGACTTGACCTAGGTGCTATAGGTAGTAACAAAACCACAATTTAAATCTAAGATAGTAGACTCCACATTTGTTGCTCCTCATAATACTTCATATGGTAGAGAACCGTTTTTCATCTTAAATAAAATTGAACCTCTAGCCTTATGCAGAGAATATATAAAGACATCAGAGAGACAGATTTCAAAAAAAGTTCTTGTTTTTTCCTTTTCTGGTAAAAATGACGCGCTGCCTCTGCCCTCCAAAGGTTCCACCCATTACATTAAAGAATCAAGCATGAAAATCAGAAAGGGTAATAACTTGAATAAGCTGAAATACAGTTTTTCATTGTCACAAAAGACTCAAAAGCATCAGAGAGTAAGCTAATGTGTAACCTTGGCAGAGTCATAGCATCTTTTTTGTCTTAATCTAAAATATATTATTTGAAAAACTCTAGTAATGCTTAATATGTAAATATTCTATGTCTGTAGATGGGTGGGAGCAGAGAAGAACTGAAATCAAAGGGAAATTAAACACTCTCAAAAGAGAAATTGCATATTATATATATCCATCAGCATGGATAAAATGAAGCATTTCTATGGCTATTGATGCTTAGAAGTTGAAAGTACTAGACAAAGGTGCCAAGGGTAAGCTGGTGGTACAAGAACCATAGAGTGCCTATCCAGTCTTAACCATAGTTCCTTAACCAGTGCATGCTCTCTCTTGGGTGTATAACGAATACACACACAAACACACACAAACACACACACACACACACATTATACACATATATATTACAAAAATTATAAATGAACTATAAATGCCTATACTATTGCAATAACCTACTGGATTATCTTCTTGTCTCAAGTCTCTCCCCACTCTAATCTATCCCCTACTCAGCTGTCAAACCGATATTCCTAAAGTGCAGGTGTGACCATGGCACACACCCCACTCTCATTCAATTAACTTCAGGATCAAATATAAAATGACCCACAGGATCAAATATAAAATCTTCCATTAGGCTTTTAAAACCCTTCATAAGCTTTTCCCTTCCTACCTTTCTAGTCTTCCTACACCATGCTCCACTCCATGTACTCTGCGATCCAGCGACACTGGTCTACCTGCTGTTCTTCACACAATACAACTCTACATTTTCACCGTTATCCCGCACACCTGGAACCCTCTTTTTCCTCATCAATACTTTCTAGCATTCTAGGCTTCCTTCATGTATCAGATAAAATAACTTCTGCAAGAAGCTTTCCCTGGCCTCCGTAATATTAGTGCATTCCCTCTAAGAATGTTTCCAATTTCTTCTGTATTTATCATGTTAATATGTAACTTTTTACCATCTTCTTCATTAGATTATAAATTTGTGCAAGGCTTTCTTTGTATCCCCAATGCTTAGCACTGTGCCTAGTACATAGTAAATGGTTACTAAACACTTGTATTGTTTATTTTTTGTTACTGTTGTCATCGTCTCTGGTCCTCAAGACAGAGAACTTTGTGTTCCACTTTTGTCCATACTATCTTTATGACCTTAGACAAGTCATTTGACCTCAATTTCTTCATCTTAAAAATAAGGAGATTGGACTAGAAAACCAATCTCTAAGGCCCTTCTCAGTTCTAAGTCTTTGCTCCTGTAATGAAAAGCTTGTTAGTCCTCAGGAAATACTCATGTCTTTTTTTTTGCTTTGTTTTGTTTCACTTGACTATGCATATTTGAGTGTTTTTTAATGCTATTTATTTATAATATTCTTTTCTTTTTAAATTGAGTTCCAAATTCTCTCTCTCCCTCCACTCCTTCCCACACTACTGAGAAGGCAAGCAAAATTATATAAATTAATTATACATGTGAAATCATACCAAATATATTTTCAAATTAGTCATATCACAAAAAAGCAAAAAAAAAAGTGAAGAAATTATACCTAATTTTCAGAGTTCATCAGTTCTGTCTCTGGAAGTAGATAGCATTTTTTCATCATGAGTCATTCAGAATTTTCTTGGACTATTTAATGCATTGATCAGAGTAGCCAAATCTTTTACAATTAATCATCATTGCAACATTCCTGTTACGATGCACAATGATCTCCCAGTTCTTCTTACTTCACTTCATATCAGTTCATATAGGTCTTGCCAGTTTTTTTTTCTGAAACCACCCTCCTTGTTATTTCTTATAGCACAGTAGTACTCCATCACAATCCTATATCACAATTTGTTCAGTCTTTCTGCAATTGATGATCATCCCCTAGATTTCCAAGTCTTTGCCACCATAAAAGAGAGCTGCTCTAAATATTTTGTACATATAAGCCTTTTCATTTTTGTTGATTTCTTTGGGGTGCAGATCCTATAGTGGTATTGCTGGGTCAAAGGGCATGCACAGTTTTATAGCCCTTTGAGCATATTTTCAAATTATTCTCCAGCATGGTTTGACCAGCTTATAACTCCATCAACAGTTATTAGTATACCTATTTTCCTTCATCCCTTCCTACATTTGTCATTTCTGATAAATGTGAGGTAGTACCTCAGAGTTATTTTAATTTGCCTTTCTCTAATCAATAGTGATTTAAATTATTTTTTCTTATGACTATCAATAGATTTTGTTTCTTCTTCTGAAAACTGCCTGTTCATATTCTTGGATCATTTATCAATTGGGGAATTGTTCTTATTTTTATATATTTGACTTAGTTCCCTATATATTTGAGAAATGAGGTCTTTGTCAGAGAAACTTGCTATAAATTTTTTTATATTACTTCATTGTCGATAGCACCTTTTAGAAAAATATAGTTTCTTTGATCATGTCTTTTAATTAGGTCTAGTTTCACTTTGGCTTTGTCTGAGATCATGGTTGCTACCCATACCTTTTTTCACTTCAGTTGAAGCATAATAGAATCTGCTCTAACTCTTTATTTTAACTCTGTGTGTGTGTCTTTCTGTTTCAAATGTGTCTCTTATAAATAACATATTGTTGGATTCTGGCTCTTAAGCTATTCTGCTAATTGCTTTCATTTTATGGGTGAACTCATCCTATTCACATTTACAGTTATTATTTCTGTGTATTTCTCTCCATATTATTTACATATATATATAAACCATTCCCCAATTGATAACCAATGTTATCCCCTGGTAGAGCCTCACTCAAAGCTTCATGGTGCATTTCAACAGGCTTTACTTCAGTTGTAGCATTGACTGGAGCAAAGGTGTCCACCATGCTGATTTTAGAACACTAGTTTCCACTTAGCCAACAGGTACAGTATCAATACCACCAATCTTGTAGACATCTTGGAGGGGTAGACAAAGGGGTTTGTAAGTTAGACAAGTTGGTGGCAAGATGCAATCCAAAGCTTCAGGCAATGTAGTTTCATTAGCATTGCCATCCTTATGAGGCACTTTCCATCCCCTGAACCAAGGCATATTAGAGCTTGGCTCCAGCATGTTGTCACCATTCCAACTTGAAAATGGCACAAAAGCTACTATGTCAGGGTCATAGCCAATTTTCTTAATATAGGTACTGACTTCCTTGACAATTTCCTCATATCTCTTCTGGCTGGAGAGGGGCTCAGTGGAATCCATTTTGTTTATACCAACAGTCAGTTGTTTTACACCTAGTGTGTATGCCAGAAGGGCATGCTTATGGGTCTGCCCATTCTTTGACATACCATCTTCAAATTCACCAACACCAGCAGCAAAATTAGGACAGCACAGTCAGCCTGAGATGTGCCTGTAAGCATATTCCTAATAAGGTCTCTGTGTCTTGGAGCATCAATAATGGTCACATAGTACTTGCTGGTCTCAAATTTCCACAGGGAGATATCAATAGTGATATCATGCTCACATTCAGCCTTCAGCTTATCCAAGACCCAGGCATATTTGAAGGAGCCCTTTCTCATCTCAGCAACCTCCTTCTTGAACTTCTCAATGGTTCTCTTACCAATTCCACCACATTTGTAGATAAGGTAGCCAGTAATAGTGGACTTGCCAGAGTCTACATGTTCAATGATGACAATGTTAATACAAGTCTTTTCCTTGCCCATTTTTGTGGAGGTTAAGTGATGGTTTTCACAACACCTGTGTTCTGGTGGCAAACCTGTTGCAAAGAAGGATAATTTTCTTACATCATTTTAATTTCTTTTCTCAATTTTCCTCCACCAATCTAATCACTTTCTTTAACTCTTCCAGGAATGCTTCTTGGGTTTGGGTCTAATTAGCATTTTTCTTTGAGGGATTTTTTCTTGTTTGTTTGTTTTATCTTGTTTTAGCACCTCTTTTTTTTATTTTTTATGGTAATTTTTATTTATTTTTTTGTTTTCAACATTTACTTCCACAAGATTTTGAGTTCCAAATTTTCACCCCTTCTTGCCCCTCCCCCCCCACCCCAAGATGGCATGCATTCTAAATACCCCTTCCCCTAGTCTGCCTTCCCTTCTATCTCTCCCCACTTCTCTTATCCCCTTCCCCTTCAATTTTCCTGTAGGGCAGGATGGAGTTCTGTACCACATTTCCTGTATTTCTTATTTCCCAGTTGCATGTGAAAACATTTTTTTAAACATATATTTTTAAAACTTTGGGTTCCAAATTTTCTCCCTTCCTCCCTCCCCACCCACCTTCATTGATAAGGCAAGCAACTAAATATACATTATATATGTGCAGTTATGCAAAACACTTCCATAGTAGACATGCTGTGAAAAACTAACTCTATTTCCCTTAATCATATCCCACCCACCCATTTATTCTAATCTTTCTTTTGACCCTGTCCCTCCTCAGAAGTATTTGCTTCTGATTACTCTCTTTCCCAATCTGCCCTCCTCTCTATCATTCCCCTACTCTCTTGTCCCATTCCCCCCCTATTTTCCTGTAGGGTAAGACAGATTTCCACACCCAATTGGGTGTGTATGTTATTCCCTCCTTAAGTCAAATCCTATGAGAATAAGATTCATTCATTCCCTCTCACCTTCCCCTATTTCCCCTTCACTGTAAGAGCCTTTTCTTTTCTGTTTTTTTTTGTGGGATAATTTACCCCATTCTACCTCTCCCTTTCTCCTTCTCCTAGTATATTCCTCTCTCACCCCTTAATTTTATTCTCCAGATATGACCCCTTCATTTTCAACTCACTCTGTGCCCTCTATCTATCTATCTATATCTATACACATGTACATATAATTTTCCCCCTCCAACTACCCTAATACTGACAAAGGTCTCATGAGTTATAAATATCATCTTTCCATGCAGGAATGTAAACAGTTCAACCTTAATAAGTCTCTTATGATTTTCTCTTTCCTGTTTACCTCTTCATGTTCCACTTGAGTCTTGTATTTGAAAATCAAATTTTCTATTCAACTCTGGTCTTTTCATCAAGAATGCTTGAAAGTCCTCTACTTCACTGAATGACCATTTTTTCCCCTGCAGGATTATACTCAGTTTTGCTGGGTAGGTGATTCTTGATTGTAATCCTATCTCCTTTGCCCTCTGGAATATTGTATTCCATGCCCTGCAGTCCCGGCGCAATATACCTTTTTGATCAACCATCCAGGCTGTCTTTGGCTGAAAATTTGTTTCACTCTGTCTTTTTGTGGGTTCTGCTGCTTTAGAATTTGTTTAGAGCCATTTTTTAAGTATTTGGAGGGCTTTGGGAGAGAGCTCAAGACGGTCACTGCTTTCCTTCCTCCATCTTGGCTCTGCCCCACTTCTTTGAGGTTTTGTTTAGCTGTTTTCACATTGTTGTCTCCTGATTTTCTCTCTTGGTCTTCCCTGCCACCATAGTAGCTTTCTATGGTCAAGTTCTTTTTTTCTTTTGTTTACTCATTTTTCCATACTATTTCTTAACTTTGAACTTTATATTAAAGTTGGGCTTTGCTCACCTGGATTTGGGAGGAACCCAAAGCTTCAGTCTTTTTTGTGCTTCTATTTTAGGAGCTAGTGCTAAGGTTTTCAATGCTTCTAAGGTGGTGTGATCCAAGGAGAGGTGAGTTCTTTACCCAGGAACAGCCCCTTTCATTGCAGCTGCAAGTGCTGGTGTTACCCCTTTAACTGTGCTCTGTAACTGTGGCCTATAACTATGACCAGCTCCCTTGCTCTTCTGAAGCCATAATAGTTAATGCCCATCTTTACTTTGGAACTGAGACCAGAGCCCCTGATCCCTTGTGAATAATCACAAGCGCTCTTCTCCATCCTGGAATTGCAACCCAGAACTGGTTATAGGCAATAGAGCTGCCAATCAGTGCCAGTTGTACCCAGTGCCAGCAACATGTCCCTTTTAATCTTTCTGACCAGATATTTGACGCCCCCCCCACTTTCCCTGAACTGAGAGCTCCAGAGGCTGCTGCTGGA
>NW_020946253.1:0-2500 GCF_900497805.2 Vombatus ursinus | reverse complement strand
TATATTTTGCCAACTATATTTTTTGCTTTTTTTGAAAATGGAAAAATTTATCCTTTTTCAATCGTTCTGAATCTTTCCTATGCTGAAGTCTTTAAAAGTATTGATAGTGGCTCAGTGACATATTGGCCGGGGTTTTTTGTTTTTGTTTTTTTTTTTGTTACTTGAAGAAGTAATCAGCAAACCTTTTTATGCACTTATGTCCCAGGAACTATGGTGGGTGCTTGGGATAAGAAAAAAGTGAGAGTCCCTGCTTCTGGGGGACTCTTAAAGGAAGATAACTTTCATATAATACAATAAGTTACACATATGTGCAAAATAAAAGATAATTTTTTTTTGAGGGGGAAAATAATGGGGAGATGATTAGGAACAATTTTGTGTAAAAGGTGGCTTTAGAGTTTTGGTCTTGAAGAAAACTCTTGAATATTATAAGAGGCAGAGGTGAAGAGAGAATGCATTCTAGGTATGAGGGACAGCCATTATTAAGGCCCAAAGATAGGTGATGTAGTGTTGTGTTTGGAAGAAAAATGACCACTTTGGCTGTATCCCACTGTGTTTAAAGATGAATAAAGTGTAATAGTATTGGAAAGGTAGGCTGGAGCCAGATTGTGAAATACTTTAAATGCCAAATAGAAATTCTAGTAACAGGGAGGCAGCAGTGTTTGAGTAGAGGAGTGACATAGTCAGACCTGCATTTTAGACAAATCACTTTGGGAGCTATATGAAGGATGGGAGAAGACTTGAGCAATTATTGCCATACTTGTTATTGTTTTATGTGTACTACTTCTTGTAGTAGTAGTCCATGGAGAATTGAGGAGGGCCTGAATTACAGTGGTGACTGTGTGAGAAAAGATAGGGGGACACAATCCAAAGATATGTTGTAGAAAATAAGAGGATTTCATAGTTAGCTAGATATGTGAAGTTAGCTGTAATGAGGAAACAGGGATGATACTAAGGTTGCAAACCTTGTTGCTTAGAAGGATAATGTGATGCCCTTGATAGTAGTAGACAAGTTTGAAAGAGTGATGGATTTGGAAGAAAAGATAATGTTCTATTTTAAATATATTGAATTTGAGATGCCTATGAGACATCCGATTTGAAATATCCAGTGGGTCATGGTGGGACTAGAGCTCAGGAGAGAGTCTGGGGTTGAATATGTAGGTCTGGGGCATGTAGGATCTGTGTAGACATGATAGTTGAACCTATGGGAACTGGTAAGATCACCAAGGGAGAGTATAAAGGGAAGAGAAAAGAGGCCCCCATATAGAGCCTTATGGACTATGTGCCTATAGTTGTTGTTCAGTCATTTCAATCTTCTCCAGCTCGTCATGACCCCATTTGGGGTTTTCTTGGCAGAGATACTGGAGTGGTTTGCCATTTCCTTCTCCAGCTCATTTTACAGATGAGGAACTGAGGCAAACGGGGTTAAGTGACTTGCCCAGGATCACACAGCTAGTAAGTGTCTGAGGCCAGATTTGAACTTAGGTTTTCTTGACTCCAGACCTGGTGCTCTATCCATTGCACTAGCTGCACCCATGGCCACAGTTACAGGGCAGGATATGGATTGTGATTCATCAAAGGAATCTGACAAGGAAGTGTCATTTCTTATGCAGCCTTGCTGGATGATTTTGCATTACATTTGATGTTCAATATAGTTAAATGTCTCCACTTGAAAGCTTAAATCTGTCCATGGTGAATATTTTCTTCAGCAGTAGAATTGAAATGCTATTCATAGTGGTGAGCATCAAATTTTGTAATTAAAAAAAGTGAAATTGACTTTTTAACAGACAAAAATAACTTTATTTTATCACATCATAATCTTTCCCCCAATAGTTAGCCTCTGTTCCCAGTGAATCCTCCTATGTGATAGCAGTGAGCAAAATAGTTAAACAAAACCAAGTAACACAGCAGTATATTAATTATTATAGTAAGTTGAAGTTGACTGCCTTTCAGGATTATAATAGTAATCAATATATATTCTGCTAACTTATGCTGCATCAATTTATAAAGTCTTCCCATGCATCTCTGAGATTATATTTTTGTAGCTTCTTGCAGTGGAACAATATATCATTCCATTCACAAACTGTAGGTGTTTCATTCCAGTTAATGGGCACTCACTTTTTGAGGGGTAGGGGGAACACAGTAGTCATTTTAGAATCAGCTATCTCTTTGTTAGAGGATTATTGAGTGGCTAGGGCAAAGATCAAAATTAGAAGTAGAAAGTTATTAAATTTTCTAAATTGGGGGAAAAAAAAGATAACAGTAATAAAGCAGTCTCCAGTACAACTTGTTTAAATAAGGTATCTACTCCAAAAATGGGAAATGAATGAGAACATGGATAAGTCTCATTGGCTATCATAATTTTTTAGAGAAATTCCATGTAAAACATTTTGTTTCTACAAAAAAGAGTCCATTCAGATCATCCTATCCAGCAAAGTGTTGATCTCTTAAGCATGGGTTTGAAGTCAAGAATAAGACAGTTTTTTAAGTTTTACACGCTCAT
>NW_020946252.1:0-8206 GCF_900497805.2 Vombatus ursinus | reverse complement strand
GACTTCAACGCCAGAGCTCTATCTGTTGTGCCACCTAGCTGCCCCACAAACCTTGTTTTAATACAAGGCCTCTTCTGTGAGATCTGTGGTCATTTGAAAGATGTAAGCTTTTTAAATTCACATACAGAAACAAAATTAGGCCATCACTTTTTATAGACTTGGAGATAAATAATAAGTTGAGTCTGGCAATCCAACTTGATGGCATTTGGGAAACTTAGAGCACTTTGAGTGATCTAAAGCTGCTTGTCAGCCAAAATTCTTTTTGACAGTAGTCTTCTAGTGGTGAGTTTGCAAGTACCTGTGAATCTATTTCAGGTGATCCAAAAGACCATGGAAAAATGCATGGTGCGTACAAGCAGGCTTTATATTGTGTTAACCATGAGAATTTATATTCTAAGTGGCATAAACCAGCACTTCTTAAACTGTGGGTTGTGATCCCACATGGGGTAGTGAAAAGTTTGGCAACAGTAAAAGTTTTGTGAATGCTCAACAACCAAAAATTAATTCAGAATCAAACGCATAATGAATTCCAGGTGTTTCTGGCAATGCTTTCCTGTGTTGTATCATGCAACTTCACTGCAGCCTTGGTTCTGAACACAAAACTGGGCACTTTGCTCTCAGGCCATGCTACATCAAGAAACACTGCTGAAACCAAAAAGGAGTTGCAGAGAAAGTTTAAGAAGCTCCGGTATAAACAATGTCAAGCACATGTGTGACTTATGACTGGAAAAGAGGGGTGAGATTATAATATATTGATGGGTTAGACCAGGGGTGGGGACCCTGTGGCCTTGAGGCTACATGTGACTTTCTAGGACCTTGGATGTGGCCTTTTGACAGAGTCCAAGTTTTAGAGAACAAATCCTTTTATTAAGGGGATTTGTTCTGTGAAATTTGTATTTAGTCAAAGGGCTGCACTTGAGGACCTAGAGGGCCACATGTGGCCTTGAAGCCACAGGTTCCCCACCCCTGGGTTAGACTATTATTTATGTAAAGATCTAAGTCCCTTACACACAGTAGGTATTTAATAAAGTGTTTGAAATGAACTAATGGTGTGCTAACGGACAATACCCTTTTTCCTAACCTCCCCAAGTATTTTCCTGGTTTTCTTATTGACCTATAAGCTCATTATTTCATTTGATTTCAAAATAATGCATTTTTCTGTTTTAATTTCTAGCCAGTTTTTAGAAAAATATAGAGCTTTGCTAATTTTATATTGTAGACTCAAGTATTATGCAAAGCAGTGAAGGAAGAAGCAATTTGAAATGTGAGCAGCATGGTCTATGGCAGGGTATCCTAAAGGACTGTGAGAAATATTTTTGTCTTTTTTCAATAAATCATATAATACTTGCTAAGTTTTTTAAATTAAAAAGTGACTGCAGTAATGGAAGTGTAATAAACTTTAGTTTAAAAGTTTTCAGAAATGTTCAAAGGCTGTGTTCTTTTAGACTTTTTTCTTTCTGTGTTCCTTGCTCTTAAAGGATTTCTTTATATTTGAAGAATTTAGTTCATGTTCCATTATGTCAATGTCAAACTATTGTGAGCAATTCAGTCTTCAGGAGAGCTAATGCCTTTTATTTTGAGGGGAACCCTCAACATTGCCTAGATTCATCGTATTTAGAAACTAATAATTCAGGTAAGCAGCAAGGAGAATGTTGTAAATTTAATTTGATACAAGTGCAGGCTATCATTTAATTATCTCTTCAGTCTTTTCGAACCCATATTCTCTGCCTTATTCACCTCTTCAGATACTCTGTGTTACAGCTATAGTGGATTATAGATGCTATACTGTTCTTTTCATACAGACATTCCATCTCTTCCTAGCCTTCACACAGGCAAGCTACCAGGACAGTGTCTGGAGCATGCTATAAGGTCAGATCAGTTTTCACCTACTCCTTGATATGCTTCCATTCTTTCTCTCCTCAGATCACTGTATTATCAGTTTACTTGTTATCTACACTTCTCAGAATATTAAGTTCTAAAGGGTAGAAGCAATTTCATTTTTGTCATTAGAGTTATACATTAATAGGAGCTTGAAAACTTTTTGTAGAATTGAATAATATACGTCACTTTGCTAATCTCATTAGCTCCTATGGATTACTTAATTGATCATCTCTATGGCAGTGGTTCCCAGCTCTATATTATATAGCCTTAGCTTCTCTCCACTCCATTGCTGTCCCTTTCAGTACTTTCACTCTCATTATTTTCAGAGTAAAGCTAACACTTATTACCCTCTTATTTAATGCCCTCCGAAGTCTGGATCCCAACTTGCTTTTCTGGCATCTTTTTACCATTTCCTTTTTTCACCCAGTCAGATTGTAATATTCCCTGTTTTTATCTCTTTCCACTTTTTATTGCTTTTACTTTTGCCTATGTTATCTCCTTTGCTTAGAATATGCTGACCACTATTTCTGTGAGTCCTCGATGCATCATGGTGTATAATGGATTGAGTACTAGACTTGAATAAACTATTATATAGCAGACTTTGATTCCAGTGGGATTTAGGTAGGATTTAAGGATCAATCAAAAATACTTTTAACCTACTTTGGCTTGGTGGAAAACCACAAAATTTCCAGGAGAAAATGCAGGTAAATATACTTTTTTAAAAACACAGATTTGTGAGAATATTTCCATAGTATGTAAAGTGATTTTTTCCCCTCATAATTGATTTAAAACTAATTTTTTGTTAGAAATGCTATTAAAAATGTTTAGTATTCTTAGTTTCTTAAATATTTGGTTTTAATTAGTCTTTGATTCTCATTTCTTTTTATTTTCTTATGTATATATTTGTGCATATTAGATGGTCCCAGTGGCCCGGTCCAGACAAAGAATTTTTAGATCTAAATTTTCAAACTGTGAAAATAATTTTGGTCACCTTGAGTCATCATCTGAGGAAGAAAATGAGTCTCTTAGTTTTATAAGACAAGTAAGTAATGGAATATTGAAATGTGTAAATTAATTTTGAATAATGTTCATTTATTTTTACTTTGGGCCAGCCAAATATTTGGCACCAAATTTACAAATCCAAAAGAAATAAGAATATTTTGAATTCAATCATTATTAGTTTTCCATAGTTGGTTGACTTTGAAGAACAAAAACAAGTGTTATATGCATACACACACATATATAAAAATATGTAAATATTATGCATATTACTGACAGTTTTAAAGCTGCATGGTTAAATTATATAATTTTTTAAATTTTAGTAATTTTTTTGATCATTTGACATTGCTGGAGAAATGAGGTGAAATTTTCTGTTTTACTGTCACCAAAACTTTTGTAAGCATTTTCTTAGAATCTCTTTAAATTTATTATACTTTTCCTCCCTTTAAACAGCATATTCTGAACATATACTGAAAAGAATTTAGTGACTTGTTGATTAATCTAGTACATTATAAATATTTGTTTTGTGTCTTTACTTGGACCTTTACTACTCTTCTACTTATATCATTTCTTTTCTGATTCCTCATGGTGATTTTTTTTCTTTAAGAAAATAATACAGAGTATTCCAAAAGTCTTAAGGCAGTTTTAAACTATAAAGCTCTTAAAGCCTAAAACTTCACTAAGCACTCTATTTATTAATTCCTTTTCTTAATGTCATGATCATTTGAAGTTTGAATTTCCCTTGCCACGAAGAAATAACTAAAATAGCTGGTGCAGGGATTTTGTCTAACAGTGTATGCAACTTTCCGTGCCTATAGTCCTTCCATATCTCTTTGGAGATAAGAGAAAATGTTTAATTATCTCCCTATTTCAAGATTGAAATTGGTTATTAGGATTCTCAATCTTTGGATTCTTGTTAGTGTTCTTTGCTGTGCCATAATTTTGGATAATTTGGATATATTGTTCTTTTGGTTCTTCTTTGTTGTACAGTAGTTCACAGAAATCTTCCCTTTTTTCTCTGAATCATCTGTATTTAATTTTTTAGTACATAATAATGATCTTTTATGTCCATATAATACAGTTTGTTTTGTTCAGCCATTCCATCAGTGAACATTTCACACTTTGTTTCCACTGCTTTGCCATCACCAAAAACAACAACAAAATGCTGCTATGAATATTTTAATACATATGAAGCTTTCTTTTCGTCTCCTTGCACGTAGAGTCTTGGGGTATTTGGAGTCAAGAGTATTAATGTTTTTAGTCAATTGATATATTCAGGGTTTTTTTTTAATCTTAATATGTATTTATATAACACCTTAAGATTTGCAGAATGCTTCATATATGTCTCATTTAATTCTTAGAACAGCCCTGTGCTATTATAAGCTCATTTCAAAGATAAGGAAACTATAGACCAAGAGATTAAGTGACTTGTCCAAGGTAACAGAGTTGGTAAATGTCTGAGGCTGGATTTGAACTTGGGTTTTCTTGGATCCAAGTTCATCACACTCTCCACTCTACCAAATTGCCCTTACAGTTGGGAATTTCTCATAATTGTTTTAGCTTCCATTTTTCATTTGTATTTTGGAGCATGTTTTGATATGTTTTTTTATAGTTAAACATTCTTTTTAAAAGCTCTTCATGTCCTTTGACCATAGTATCATAGATTTAAAGCTGGAAAGGACTTGAATGATCATTGACTCCAACAACTCTAATTTTGCCGATGATGAAACTCAAATCTAGACAGGTGAAGTCATTTGCCTGTGTAAGGTAGAAAGTAAGTTGCAGAGGAAGATATAAACTTAGGTTCTCCGACTCCAGATCCAGAGTGCTTTCATAACCACTCACTGTTTGGGAAGTAGCTTTTCATCTATTTTCTCTTTGATGTTCTCTCTCTCTCTCTCTTTCTCTTCCCCTCCCACCCTCTGTCTCTCTCTTTCTCATTAGTTTGAGGATTCTTCTGTCTGCTGTAGTCATGAGATGCACTTCTTGACACTGTTCATTTTTTTCTCATGTGATCTTTTACATTCAGGTTGTATAGCCATTTGCATTTTATTGTGCTGTATGATGCAAAATATTTATTTAAATCTGTTTTCTACCAAAGTGCTTTCTGATTTTCCCAGTGCTAATTGTCAACTAGGAATTCACCCACTAATTTATGTTCTTAAACACATTATCAGACACTGAACTATGGGTTTTTAAATTGCTCTTGGTTTTTGCTTATATAGTCTCTTTCAGTGTAATACTTTTAAAATTTTTTTGGCAAGGCAGTTGGGGTTCAGTGACACTTGCCCAGGGTCACACAGCTAATCAGTGTCAAGTGTCAGAGGCCAGATTTGAACCAATCAGGTCCTCCTGACTCCAGGACTGGTGCTGTATCCACTGTACCACCTGGTTGCCCTACTTTTTAATTTTTTAAAACTATTATCAATTGATCAGTAAATATTTACTGTGTGCATACTGTCTATCAATCATTTGTGCCAAGTGCTGAGGATAAAGAAATAAAAATGAAAATCCCTGCCTTTGATATGTTTTATAACATTACAGAATGATTATTTTAGAATTGGAATGAACTTTCTCAGCCATTTACCTAAAATGAAGTACTACTATAAACTTTAAAATGTCCCAAAAGTGGACATTCATCTGCTTGAAGACCTCTAATAAAGGGGAAATTACCACCTCCCGATATAATCCTTTTCACTTAGGAAATTAGGACGTTTTCCCTGATTAATAGCCTAAATAATAACCCAGAATATCAAGGCTTTCCTTGAACTCTTTTGCCTTGTTTTATAGGAGAAAAAACAACTTTTCCTTTGTAACATAAATACTTTTCTTTGAGAAACATGTAAGTGTTACGCACTCACTATAAATCTCTACAAAATTTGTCCTTGTTTCCATCCTATGAGATATTCACCTTGACTTTTTGTACAACTTTAGTTGTTTATGCCTCACTCTAAGCAACTTAACAGCTACACCCCATTTCCTTTCCTTAGTTTAAAGCCCATATTCCCTCTTACTAGACTACTTTGGCGTTTTACCCACCAGTTTGTTTCATTTAGGCAGCTAGGTGGTGCAATGGATAGGGCACTGGGCTTAGAATCAGGAAGACTCACCTTCATGAGTTCAGATCTGACTTCAGACACTTAGCTGTGACTCTGGGCGAGTCACTTAACCCTGTTTGCATTAGTTCCTCATCTGTAAAATAAACTGGAGAAGATAATGGCAAACTATTCCAGTATCTTCCCCCCCCCCCAAAAAAAACCCACATGGGGTCACAATGAGTCATGACTCAACAACAGAAACAATTATTTCATTTAATCTTTTCTTATTTGCCTTGCCAACTAATTTTTTTTCTTTTCCTTCTTTCAGTCTTATTTTTATTTCCTTCCTCCTTAAACTTGTTCGTTCTCTTCCAGCTCTTTCTCATAGAACCCAGAAGTAGAATCTGGACTTGAATATTATTTTACAAATTTTCCTCAGTTTTCTCATATTTCTTTTCCCCACTTTGATTAGAGAATTCATTTTAGTCTCTGGCCTTATGTATGTATCCAAAACTATCCCAAGTAATTTACACAATTTCTTTCTCCTTATTTAGCTCAATTCCTTCTTTTTCCTCTTGCTCTTTGTATAATAGTTGGGAGTAGAGAAAATCTTGCTACTTTACTATATAAGACATTTTCTGTCTACAAGAAATTTAAAATTTATGCTGAAGAACAATGTACAAGTGTAGGTAAATACAAAAGATGTACAAATGCTTCTAAACTTATTTTTTTAGGCATTCTTCCATTAAAGAATAAAATTATTGGTGTATTTTGTATTCTGCATCCCCCATTTTTTGAATTAGGACACTTCAACTCCAGATCAAAGTGAAGATTCAAGCAGTTCTGAAGAAGAAGAGGAGGAAGAAGAGGAGGAAGAAGAATGGAAAAGTGAAGAGAAAAGTGACAGTGACAGTGACAATTCCAGGTACTTCAGAGAATCACAGTCTGAAAGCTTGGGGGCTATCTAGCTTAGTCCAGGGCTTCTTAAACATTTTCCACTTGTGACCCCTTTTCAAGTGTACGTGCTTTGTGGTCAGAACCAGAACTGCAGTGAAGTTGTGGTGTTGCCAGAAGCACCTCCAATTCATTACCCATTTGAGTTTTGATTAATTTTTTATTTTTGTGTATTTGGAAACCTTTTACTGTTGCCAAATTTTTCATAACTCCGTATGAGGTCATGACCCACAGTTTCAGAAGCACTAGTCTAGTCTACACATAAATAGGAACCCCTTATGCCACTTATCATCAACTGAGTATTCAATCTTTACGTTAAGAATAGATGAATGAAAATGGAATAGGAGTAGGGGAAGGGAATAAGGATTTATATAGCACCTATGCTAAGTGCTTTTTACATCATTATATCATTTGGTTATCACAACCCTGCAAGGTATTGCTGTAATCCTTATTTCATAGTTGAAGAAACTGAGGCAAATGAAGGTTAAATGACTTGCTCAGAGTGATGCAGGTAGTAAGTATCTTGAGTCAAATTGGACTCAGATCTTCCTGCCTCCAGGTATAGTACCACCAGCTGTCTCAGGAAAATCGTGTATAAAATGCTTACCAAGTTTCAGTCATTGTGCTGAGCACTGGGGATGCCAAAACAAAATAAGACAGTCCCTGCCCTCAAGAAGTTTACATTCTTTATTAAAGGAAATAATCATTTAAGATCAGGGAAGTGTGTTTTGCTTTGAAAAGTCAAAGAGATGGTGAGTAGAAATATAGGAAAGTCAGTTGACACACCCCTTCCAGAAACAATGTTAGTATTGATTTGATAACTATTTGTAGACATAGAAAGTAAGTATGGGGATATAGAAATGTGAGTAACTATACATGAATGATCAGATAGGAAGTTAAGTATGGTTTGTGGTATGGAGTTGGCTAGCTAAGGTAGGTCACGTATGTTGGCTCATTTGATAGGACAGACTTTCAGGGTCCGTTCCACTTCTGGACAGCTCTCGTTGTTAATGACCTTTTTCCTTACATTAGGCTGGAACCAGCTTTTCTGCAGCTTCTATCTGTTGTTGTTTTATGTTCTTAGGTGAAGTAGAATAAGGGAGGCAATACTAAATTTGAAATCAAGATCTAGGTTTGAATTCCAACTCTATAATTTATTAGCTTTGTAATCTTAGGCAAATCACTTAACTTTTTTAGGCCTTAATTTTCTCACCTGTACAGTGAGTGTGTTGGAATACATGATCTTTAAGGTCTTTTCTAGTTCTAAGTCAGTGATCTTAGAAATCTTTTTTTTTTTTTTTTAACGTGATTGCCCTTCTCATACTTGAACTAAT
>NW_020946251.1:0-2500 GCF_900497805.2 Vombatus ursinus | reverse complement strand
GTATATTTTGCCAACTATATTTTTTGCTTTTTTTGAAAATGGAAAAATTTATCCTTTTTCAATCGTTCTGAATCTTTCCTATGCTGAAGTCTTTAAAAGTATTGATAGTGGCTCAGTGACATATTGGCCGGGGTTTTTTGTTTTTGTTTTTTTTTTGTTACTTGAAGAAGTAATCAGCAAACCTTTTTATGCACTTATGTCCCAGGAACTATGGTGGGTGCTTGGGATAAGAAAAAAGTGAGAGTCCCTGCTTCTGGGGGACTCTTAAAGGAAGATAACTTTCATATAATACAATAAGTTACACATATGTGCAAAATAAAAGATAATTTTTTTTTGAGGGGGAAAATAATGGGGAGATGATTAGGAACAATTTTGTGTAAAAGGTGGCTTTAGAGTTTTGGTCTTGAAGAAAACTCTTGAATATTATAAGAGGCAGAGGTGAAGAGAGAATGCATTCTAGGTATGAGGGACAGCCATTATTAAGGCCCAAAGATAGGTGATGTAGTGTTGTGTTTGGAAGAAAAATGACCACTTTGGCTGTATCCCACTGTGTTTAAAGATGAATAAAGTGTAATAGTATTGGAAAGGTAGGCTGGAGCCAGATTGTGAAATACTTTAAATGCCAAATAGAAATTCTAGTAACAGGGAGGCAGCAGTGTTTGAGTAGAGGAGTGACATAGTCAGACCTGCATTTTAGACAAATCACTTTGGGAGCTATATGAAGGATGGGAGAAGACTTGAGCAATTATTGCCATACTTGTTATTGTTTTATGTGTACTACTTCTTGTAGTAGTAGTCCATGGAGAATTGAGGAGGGCCTGAATTACAGTGGTGACTGTGTGAGAAAAGATAGGGGGACACAATCCAAAGATATGTTGTAGAAAATAAGAGGATTTCATAGTTAGCTAGATATGTGAAGTTAGCTGTAATGAGGAAACAGGGATGATACTAAGGTTGCAAACCTTGTTGCTTAGAAGGATAATGTGATGCCCTTGATAGTAGTAGACAAGTTTGAAAGAGTGATGGATTTGGAAGAAAAGATAATGTTCTATTTTAAATATATTGAATTTGAGATGCCTATGAGACATCCGATTTGAAATATCCAGTGGGTCATGGTGGGACTAGAGCTCAGGAGAGAGTCTGGGGTTGAATATGTAGGTCTGGGGCATGTAGGATCTGTGTAGACATGATAGTTGAACCTATGGGAACTGGTAAGATCACCAAGGGAGAGTATAAAGGGAAGAGAAAAGAGGCCCCCATATAGAGCCTTATGGACTATGTGCCTATAGTTGTTGTTCAGTCATTTCAATCTTCTCCAGCTCGTCATGACCCCATTTGGGGTTTTCTTGGCAGAGATACTGGAGTGGTTTGCCATTTCCTTCTCCAGCTCATTTTACAGATGAGGAACTGAGGCAAACGGGGTTAAGTGACTTGCCCAGGATCACACAGCTAGTAAGTGTCTGAGGCCAGATTTGAACTTAGGTTTTCTTGACTCCAGACCTGGTGCTCTATCCATTGCACTAGCTGCACCCATGGCCACAGTTACAGGGCAGGATATGGATTGTGATTCATCAAAGGAATCTGACAAGGAAGTGTCATTTCTTATGCAGCCTTGCTGGATGATTTTGCATTACATTTGATGTTCAATATAGTTAAATGTCTCCACTTGAAAGCTTAAATCTGTCCATGGTGAATATTTTCTTCAGCAGTAGAATTGAAATGCTATTCATAGTGGTGAGCATCAAATTTTGTAATTAAAAAAAGTGAAATTGACTTTTTAACAGACAAAAATAACTTTATTTTATCACATCATAATCTTTCCCCCAATAGTTAGCCTCTGTTCCCAGTGAATCCTCCTATGTGATAGCAGTGAGCAAAATAGTTAAACAAAACCAAGTAACACAGCAGTATATTAATTATTATAGTAAGTTGAAGTTGACTGCCTTTCAGGATTATAATAGTAATCAATATATATTCTGCTAACTTATGCTGCATCAATTTATAAAGTCTTCCCATGCATCTCTGAGATTATATTTTTGTAGCTTCTTGCAGTGGAACAATATATCATTCCATTCACAAACTGTAGGTGTTTCATTCCAGTTAATGGGCACTCACTTTTTGAGGGGTAGGGGGAACACAGTAGTCATTTTAGAATCAGCTATCTCTTTGTTAGAGGATTATTGAGTGGCTAGGGCAAAGATCAAAATTAGAAGTAGAAAGTTATTAAATTTTCTAAATTGGGGGAAAAAAAAGATAACAGTAATAAAGCAGTCTCCAGTACAACTTGTTTAAATAAGGTATCTACTCCAAAAATGGGAAATGAATGAGAACATGGATAAGTCTCATTGGCTATCATAATTTTTTAGAGAAATTCCATGTAAAACATTTTGTTTCTACAAAAAAGAGTCCATTCAGATCATCCTATCCAGCAAAGTGTTGATCTCTTAAGCATGGGTTTGAAGTCAAGAATAAGACAGTTTTTTAAGTTTTACACGCTCAT
>NW_020946250.1:0-8205 GCF_900497805.2 Vombatus ursinus | reverse complement strand
GACTTCAACGCCAGAGCTCTATCTGTTGTGCCACCTAGCTGCCCCACAAACCTTGTTTTAATACAAGGCCTCTTCTGTGAGATCTGTGGTCATTTGAAAGATGTAAGCTTTTTAAATTCACATACAGAAACAAAATTAGGCCATCACTTTTTATAGACTTGGAGATAAATAATAAGTTGAGTCTGGCAATCCAACTTGATGGCATTTGGGAAACTTAGAGCACTTTGAGTGATCTAAAGCTGCTTGTCAGCCAAAATTCTTTTTGACAGTAGTCTTCTAGTGGTGAGTTTGCAAGTACCTGTGAATCTATTTCAGGTGATCCAAAAGACCATGGAAAAATGCATGGTGCGTACAAGCAGGCTTTATATTGTGTTAACCATGAGAATTTATATTCTAAGTGGCATAAACCAGCACTTCTTAAACTGTGGGTTGTGATCCCACATGGGGTAGTGAAAAGTTTGGCAACAGTAAAAGTTTTGTGAATGCTCAACAACCAAAAATTAATTCAGAATCAAACGCATAATGAATTCCAGGTGTTTCTGGCAATGCTTTCCTGTGTTGTATCATGCAACTTCACTGCAGCCTTGGTTCTGAACACAAAACTGGGCACTTTGCTCTCAGGCCATGCTACATCAAGAAACACTGCTGAAACCAAAAAGGAGTTGCAGAGAAAGTTTAAGAAGCTCCGGTATAAACAATGTCAAGCACATGTGTGACTTATGACTGGAAAAGAGGGGTGAGATTATAATATATTGATGGGTTAGACCAGGGGTGGGGACCCTGTGGCCTTGAGGCTACATGTGACTTTCTAGGACCTTGGATGTGGCCTTTTGACAGAGTCCAAGTTTTAGAGAACAAATCCTTTTATTAAGGGGATTTGTTCTGTGAAATTTGTATTTAGTCAAAGGGCTGCACTTGAGGACCTAGAGGGCCACATGTGGCCTTGAAGCCACAGGTTCCCCACCCCTGGGTTAGACTATTATTTATGTAAAGATCTAAGTCCCTTACACACAGTAGGTATTTAATAAAGTGTTTGAAATGAACTAATGGTGTGCTAACGGACAATACCCTTTTTCCTAACCTCCCCAAGTATTTTCCTGGTTTTCTTATTGACCTATAAGCTCATTATTTCATTTGATTTCAAAATAATGCATTTTTCTGTTTTAATTTCTAGCCAGTTTTTAGAAAAATATAGAGCTTTGCTAATTTTATATTGTAGACTCAAGTATTATGCAAAGCAGTGAAGGAAGAAGCAATTTGAAATGTGAGCAGCATGGTCTATGGCAGGGTATCCTAAAGGACTGTGAGAAATATTTTTGTCTTTTTTCAATAAATCATATAATACTTGCTAAGTTTTTTAAATTAAAAAGTGACTGCAGTAATGGAAGTGTAATAAACTTTAGTTTAAAAGTTTTCAGAAATGTTCAAAGGCTGTGTTCTTTTAGACTTTTTTCTTTCTGTGTTCCTTGCTCTTAAAGGATTTCTTTATATTTGAAGAATTTAGTTCATGTTCCATTATGTCAATGTCAAACTATTGTGAGCAATTCAGTCTTCAGGAGAGCTAATGCCTTTTATTTTGAGGGGAACCCTCAACATTGCCTAGATTCATCGTATTTAGAAACTAATAATTCAGGTAAGCAGCAAGGAGAATGTTGTAAATTTAATTTGATACAAGTGCAGGCTATCATTTAATTATCTCTTCAGTCTTTTCGAACCCATATTCTCTGCCTTATTCACCTCTTCAGATACTCTGTGTTACAGCTATAGTGGATTATAGATGCTATACTGTTCTTTTCATACAGACATTCCATCTCTTCCTAGCCTTCACACAGGCAAGCTACCAGGACAGTGTCTGGAGCATGCTATAAGGTCAGATCAGTTTTCACCTACTCCTTGATATGCTTCCATTCTTTCTCTCCTCAGATCACTGTATTATCAGTTTACTTGTTATCTACACTTCTCAGAATATTAAGTTCTAAAGGGTAGAAGCAATTTCATTTTTGTCATTAGAGTTATACATTAATAGGAGCTTGAAAACTTTTTGTAGAATTGAATAATATACGTCACTTTGCTAATCTCATTAGCTCCTATGGATTACTTAATTGATCATCTCTATGGCAGTGGTTCCCAGCTCTATATTATATAGCCTTAGCTTCTCTCCACTCCATTGCTGTCCCTTTCAGTACTTTCACTCTCATTATTTTCAGAGTAAAGCTAACACTTATTACCCTCTTATTTAATGCCCTCCGAAGTCTGGATCCCAACTTGCTTTTCTGGCATCTTTTTACCATTTCCTTTTTTCACCCAGTCAGATTGTAATATTCCCTGTTTTTATCTCTTTCCACTTTTTATTGCTTTTACTTTTGCCTATGTTATCTCCTTTGCTTAGAATATGCTGACCACTATTTCTGTGAGTCCTCGATGCATCATGGTGTATAATGGATTGAGTACTAGACTTGAATAAACTATTATATAGCAGACTTTGATTCCAGTGGGATTTAGGTAGGATTTAAGGATCAATCAAAAATACTTTTAACCTACTTTGGCTTGGTGGAAAACCACAAAATTTCCAGGAGAAAATGCAGGTAAATATACTTTTTTAAAAACACAGATTTGTGAGAATATTTCCATAGTATGTAAAGTGATTTTTTCCCCTCATAATTGATTTAAAACTAATTTTTTGTTAGAAATGCTATTAAAAATGTTTAGTATTCTTAGTTTCTTAAATATTTGGTTTTAATTAGTCTTTGATTCTCATTTCTTTTTATTTTCTTATGTATATATTTGTGCATATTAGATGGTCCCAGTGGCCCGGTCCAGACAAAGAATTTTTAGATCTAAATTTTCAAACTGTGAAAATAATTTTGGTCACCTTGAGTCATCATCTGAGGAAGAAAATGAGTCTCTTAGTTTTATAAGACAAGTAAGTAATGGAATATTGAAATGTGTAAATTAATTTTGAATAATGTTCATTTATTTTTACTTTGGGCCAGCCAAATATTTGGCACCAAATTTACAAATCCAAAAGAAATAAGAATATTTTGAATTCAATCATTATTAGTTTTCCATAGTTGGTTGACTTTGAAGAACAAAAACAAGTGTTATATGCATACACACACATATATAAAAATATGTAAATATTATGCATATTACTGACAGTTTTAAAGCTGCATGGTTAAATTATATAATTTTTTAAATTTTAGTAATTTTTTTGATCATTTGACATTGCTGGAGAAATGAGGTGAAATTTTCTGTTTTACTGTCACCAAAACTTTTGTAAGCATTTTCTTAGAATCTCTTTAAATTTATTATACTTTTCCTCCCTTTAAACAGCATATTCTGAACATATACTGAAAAGAATTTAGTGACTTGTTGATTAATCTAGTACATTATAAATATTTGTTTTGTGTCTTTACTTGGACCTTTACTACTCTTCTACTTATATCATTTCTTTTCTGATTCCTCATGGTGATTTTTTTTCTTTAAGAAAATAATACAGAGTATTCCAAAAGTCTTAAGGCAGTTTTAAACTATAAAGCTCTTAAAGCCTAAAACTTCACTAAGCACTCTATTTATTAATTCCTTTTCTTAATGTCATGATCATTTGAAGTTTGAATTTCCCTTGCCACGAAGAAATAACTAAAATAGCTGGTGCAGGGATTTTGTCTAACAGTGTATGCAACTTTCCGTGCCTATAGTCCTTCCATATCTCTTTGGAGATAAGAGAAAATGTTTAATTATCTCCCTATTTCAAGATTGAAATTGGTTATTAGGATTCTCAATCTTTGGATTCTTGTTAGTGTTCTTTGCTGTGCCATAATTTTGGATAATTTGGATATATTGTTCTTTTGGTTCTTCTTTGTTGTACAGTAGTTCACAGAAATCTTCCCTTTTTTCTCTGAATCATCTGTATTTAATTTTTTAGTACATAATAATGATCTTTTATGTCCATATAATACAGTTTGTTTTGTTCAGCCATTCCATCAGTGAACATTTCACACTTTGTTTCCACTGCTTTGCCATCACCAAAAACAACAACAAAATGCTGCTATGAATATTTTAATACATATGAAGCTTTCTTTTCGTCTCCTTGCACGTAGAGTCTTGGGGTATTTGGAGTCAAGAGTATTAATGTTTTTAGTCAATTGATATATTCAGGGTTTTTTTTTAATCTTAATATGTATTTATATAACACCTTAAGATTTGCAGAATGCTTCATATATGTCTCATTTAATTCTTAGAACAGCCCTGTGCTATTATAAGCTCATTTCAAAGATAAGGAAACTATAGACCAAGAGATTAAGTGACTTGTCCAAGGTAACAGAGTTGGTAAATGTCTGAGGCTGGATTTGAACTTGGGTTTTCTTGGATCCAAGTTCATCACACTCTCCACTCTACCAAATTGCCCTTACAGTTGGGAATTTCTCATAATTGTTTTAGCTTCCATTTTTCATTTGTATTTTGGAGCATGTTTTGATATGTTTTTTTATAGTTAAACATTCTTTTTAAAAGCTCTTCATGTCCTTTGACCATAGTATCATAGATTTAAAGCTGGAAAGGACTTGAATGATCATTGACTCCAACAACTCTAATTTTGCCGATGATGAAACTCAAATCTAGACAGGTGAAGTCATTTGCCTGTGTAAGGTAGAAAGTAAGTTGCAGAGGAAGATATAAACTTAGGTTCTCCGACTCCAGATCCAGAGTGCTTTCATAACCACTCACTGTTTGGGAAGTAGCTTTTCATCTATTTTCTCTTTGATGTTCTCTCTCTCTCTCTCTTTCTCTTCCCCTCCCACCCTCTGTCTCTCTCTTTCTCATTAGTTTGAGGATTCTTCTGTCTGCTGTAGTCATGAGATGCACTTCTTGACACTGTTCATTTTTTTCTCATGTGATCTTTTACATTCAGGTTGTATAGCCATTTGCATTTTATTGTGCTGTATGATGCAAAATATTTATTTAAATCTGTTTTCTACCAAAGTGCTTTCTGATTTTCCCAGTGCTAATTGTCAACTAGGAATTCACCCACTAATTTATGTTCTTAAACACATTATCAGACACTGAACTATGGGTTTTTAAATTGCTCTTGGTTTTTGCTTATATAGTCTCTTTCAGTGTAATACTTTTAAAATTTTTTTGGCAAGGCAGTTGGGGTTCAGTGACACTTGCCCAGGGTCACACAGCTAATCAGTGTCAAGTGTCAGAGGCCAGATTTGAACCAATCAGGTCCTCCTGACTCCAGGACTGGTGCTGTATCCACTGTACCACCTGGTTGCCCTACTTTTTAATTTTTTAAAACTATTATCAATTGATCAGTAAATATTTACTGTGTGCATACTGTCTATCAATCATTTGTGCCAAGTGCTGAGGATAAAGAAATAAAAATGAAAATCCCTGCCTTTGATATGTTTTATAACATTACAGAATGATTATTTTAGAATTGGAATGAACTTTCTCAGCCATTTACCTAAAATGAAGTACTACTATAAACTTTAAAATGTCCCAAAAGTGGACATTCATCTGCTTGAAGACCTCTAATAAAGGGGAAATTACCACCTCCCGATATAATCCTTTTCACTTAGGAAATTAGGACGTTTTCCCTGATTAATAGCCTAAATAATAACCCAGAATATCAAGGCTTTCCTTGAACTCTTTTGCCTTGTTTTATAGGAGAAAAAACAACTTTTCCTTTGTAACATAAATACTTTTCTTTGAGAAACATGTAAGTGTTACGCACTCACTATAAATCTCTACAAAATTTGTCCTTGTTTCCATCCTATGAGATATTCACCTTGACTTTTTGTACAACTTTAGTTGTTTATGCCTCACTCTAAGCAACTTAACAGCTACACCCCATTTCCTTTCCTTAGTTTAAAGCCCATATTCCCTCTTACTAGACTACTTTGGCGTTTTACCCACCAGTTTGTTTCATTTAGGCAGCTAGGTGGTGCAATGGATAGGGCACTGGGCTTAGAATCAGGAAGACTCACCTTCATGAGTTCAGATCTGACTTCAGACACTTAGCTGTGACTCTGGGCGAGTCACTTAACCCTGTTTGCATTAGTTCCTCATCTGTAAAATAAACTGGAGAAGATAATGGCAAACTATTCCAGTATCTTCCCCCCCCCCCAAAAAAAACCCACATGGGGTCACAATGAGTCATGACTCAACAACAGAAACAATTATTTCATTTAATCTTTTCTTATTTGCCTTGCCAACTAATTTTTTTTCTTTTCCTTCTTTCAGTCTTATTTTTATTTCCTTCCTCCTTAAACTTGTTCGTTCTCTTCCAGCTCTTTCTCATAGAACCCAGAAGTAGAATCTGGACTTGAATATTATTTTACAAATTTTCCTCAGTTTTCTCATATTTCTTTTCCCCACTTTGATTAGAGAATTCATTTTAGTCTCTGGCCTTATGTATGTATCCAAAACTATCCCAAGTAATTTACACAATTTCTTTCTCCTTATTTAGCTCAATTCCTTCTTTTTCCTCTTGCTCTTTGTATAATAGTTGGGAGTAGAGAAAATCTTGCTACTTTACTATATAAGACATTTTCTGTCTACAAGAAATTTAAAATTTATGCTGAAGAACAATGTACAAGTGTAGGTAAATACAAAAGATGTACAAATGCTTCTAAACTTATTTTTTTAGGCATTCTTCCATTAAAGAATAAAATTATTGGTGTATTTTGTATTCTGCATCCCCCATTTTTTGAATTAGGACACTTCAACTCCAGATCAAAGTGAAGATTCAAGCAGTTCTGAAGAAGAAGAGGAGGAAGAAGAGGAGGAAGAAGAATGGAAAAGTGAAGAGAAAAGTGACAGTGACAGTGACAATTCCAGGTACTTCAGAGAATCACAGTCTGAAAGCTTGGGGGCTATCTAGCTTAGTCCAGGGCTTCTTAAACATTTTCCACTTGTGACCCCTTTTCAAGTGTACGTGCTTTGTGGTCAGAACCAGAACTGCAGTGAAGTTGTGGTGTTGCCAGAAGCACCTCCAATTCATTACCCATTTGAGTTTTGATTAATTTTTTATTTTTGTGTATTTGGAAACCTTTTACTGTTGCCAAATTTTTCATAACTCCGTATGAGGTCATGACCCACAGTTTCAGAAGCACTAGTCTAGTCTACACATAAATAGGAACCCCTTATGCCACTTATCATCAACTGAGTATTCAATCTTTACGTTAAGAATAGATGAATGAAAATGGAATAGGAGTAGGGGAAGGGAATAAGGATTTATATAGCACCTATGCTAAGTGCTTTTTACATCATTATATCATTTGGTTATCACAACCCTGCAAGGTATTGCTGTAATCCTTATTTCATAGTTGAAGAAACTGAGGCAAATGAAGGTTAAATGACTTGCTCAGAGTGATGCAGGTAGTAAGTATCTTGAGTCAAATTGGACTCAGATCTTCCTGCCTCCAGGTATAGTACCACCAGCTGTCTCAGGAAAATCGTGTATAAAATGCTTACCAAGTTTCAGTCATTGTGCTGAGCACTGGGGATGCCAAAACAAAATAAGACAGTCCCTGCCCTCAAGAAGTTTACATTCTTTATTAAAGGAAATAATCATTTAAGATCAGGGAAGTGTGTTTTGCTTTGAAAAGTCAAAGAGATGGTGAGTAGAAATATAGGAAAGTCAGTTGACACACCCCTTCCAGAAACAATGTTAGTATTGATTTGATAACTATTTGTAGACATAGAAAGTAAGTATGGGGATATAGAAATGTGAGTAACTATACATGAATGATCAGATAGGAAGTTAAGTATGGTTTGTGGTATGGAGTTGGCTAGCTAAGGTAGGTCACGTATGTTGGCTCATTTGATAGGACAGACTTTCAGGGTCCGTTCCACTTCTGGACAGCTCTCGTTGTTAATGACCTTTTTCCTTACATTAGGCTGGAACCAGCTTTTCTGCAGCTTCTATCTGTTGTTGTTTTATGTTCTTAGGTGAAGTAGAATAAGGGAGGCAATACTAAATTTGAAATCAAGATCTAGGTTTGAATTCCAACTCTATAATTTATTAGCTTTGTAATCTTAGGCAAATCACTTAACTTTTTTAGGCCTTAATTTTCTCACCTGTACAGTGAGTGTGTTGGAATACATGATCTTTAAGGTCTTTTCTAGTTCTAAGTCAGTGATCTTAGAAATCTTTTTTTTTTTTTTTAACGTGATTGCCCTTCTCATACTTGAACTAAT
>NW_020946249.1:0-3204 GCF_900497805.2 Vombatus ursinus | reverse complement strand
TTTTTTTGTTTATTTTTTTCCTATGGCAATGTTGAATTTGTCCCACATAAACACACATACAAACTTCATTTGGATTGTGGTAAAAGGAAGCTTAAGAATGCAGTCCATCTTTTAGAGGAAACATTTCATTGGTGTGTGTTTGGGAATTATAGGAAATTTTTAGAGAATTCACTTACTAAACTTGGATAACTCTTAAAATATGAATCTTATCTCTACTCAAGTTAGCCATAGATGAATTATAATACTATACTTCATTAAAACCGCTTAAGTTTCATGTTTTCGTTTAAGTAAAAATCAGATGGGGCTTCCTGTCTATAGCTGCCAAATTTTCAAACACCTAAATAGAGATAATAAAAATATAAATTTATTACTTTTGCTTTTGACTATTAAGTGATCTCAGGGTAAGAAATTAAGATCGAAAGGTCAACATTTTCAGTGATTGTAAAACTTCTATCTTGATTCTTTGTTGGATTTCATTATGAACTATTGAAATGTTACTTTTGTATTGGCTTATTCCTTAAGATATGCTAAAAAAGAAGAAAAATGGATTTGACAGATATAGTAAAGTGAATTATTTTTCATGTTAACTATTCCAATGGCAAACTTTGTTTTAAAGAGTCTTTAAAAAGTACAAAATTGAGGATAAAAAACTTTTTTTATAGAAAGATTAGGTTTTTAAAAAATAGAAGTAATTGGTTAATCTCCAAGGAGCAGGAAGAGAGTAGATAATTAGAATTCATCGACCCAATCCCTCCCCTCCTTCTCCTGACTATTGAGGATTTAAAAGATGGATATCTTTTTTTTTATATATGTGCTTTGGATAAGAACTTGATAATTTAGAAAATAAAGCAAAAGTTTTGAGTGTTTTATACACAAAATGTTTAAGTACTAAAAACTTACTGTGATACTATTATTAATCAGCACTTTAAAAAAAGTTCCTTAGAATATCCTGGATTCATGGAAGAAGTTGGTTTTTGCTCTTGGAAAAAGTTTATTATGTAATTCAGATTAGTATGCAGTGTAGAAATTGAGCTATGAAAGGACAATGTTTAATACCTAGAAAGATGTATTGATTATGTAAAGCACTGTTTTTAATATGTCTGTAGGATAAATCCGAGGACAAAAAAGTTCACACAAAAGGAAAAAAAGGAGCAAAAGGAAAACAAGCAGAAGCTACTAACCAAGAGGAGAATAAAGATGACTTGCCTGCAGAAAATGGAGAAACTAAAAATGAAGAGGTCAGTACTTATTCTTTGCCATATGCCTTGACTTTCTCAGATAGCAATTTTTCTGGTTAATAAAAAACAGCTCCACTATAAAATAAGGTAAACAGATCTCAACGTCACAGTTTCTAGTCTTTATAAAATTATATCTTCAGGTGCACACTTAGTCATCATAAATTTAGGTGACTGAGCTAGAATATTTGCTTATGGACAGAATTTCACCAGTATAAATGCTATGGATTCAGAGACAGAAAAGATCCTCTAGGCCAATCCTGTCCTTTTACAGTTGAGGAAACATACCCAGAGAGAATAAATGTTCTACCCAGGGTCATACAGGTGATAAGTGGCAGAGCCAAGATTTGAACTCTGGCTCCCAATCCACACTAAATATCTCACTATAAGAAAATATTGTATTCTTCAATTTAAATACCTTAGATTGTCTTGGAGGAGACATTGTACATAGGTAGATCTGTAGAGAATAAATATGAAGTGAATGCACAGTATTTAGGGAGGGTGGATATTACAAATTGGGTTTCCTGTAGAACATGGCACTTGAGCTGCATCTTGAAGGAATAAAGGGATTCAGTAAGGTGGAGGTGGGGAGGGGAGGGCATTTCCCACAGAAAACTGGAATATGGTAATGGAGATTGGAGATGGAGTGCCATGTGTGAGGATGTGAGGAACAGGGAAGGCCAGTTTAGCTTGATGATCAGTGCAGAAAGGGAACTGCTAGAAAGATAGGTTGAGGCTAGGTTGTGAAGAGCTTTGAAAGCCAAAGTTGTTTGTAGGTGATCCCAGAGACAATGGGAGGTCCCAGCATTTATTGAAGTAGAGAAGTTATGGGGTCAATTCTAGACTTAAAGGAAATCACTTTGGCAACTGTAGATAGATTGGAGCAGGTAGTCATTTGAGGCAGGAGACCAATTAGGAGGCCATTGCAATAATCTATATGAAAGGTAATGGGGCTGGAGCTAAGTCAGTGGATATATAAATAGAAAGGTTTGGATGGAAGACATAGGAAATGAGAAATGGCAAGATCTGGCTACTGATTAACTACATAGGGTAAGGAAGAATGATAAGTGAAGGATAATTTGGATTGCAAACCTGGGAAACTGGAAGAATCCTGGTGCCTTTGACAGACAGACAAGTTTGGTAGAGGGGTGTGTTTGAGGCAAAAGATGATGAGTTTGGTTTTGGACATTGTGAAATTGAGGTGACTTTGCAATATCCAATTTGATGTATCTCTTGACATTTTGATTTTATCCATACTACTAATTTATTTGGAAATATTGCAGGAAATATCAAACATAATGAGCAATTTTATAATTTTTTGTTTTATGTTCTTTCCAGGTTCCAGTCTCTGATTCAGCAGGAGAGAAAGAAACCAAATCTGAATAACATCTTATACCAAGTCTTTTAACAATTGTCCCTGTTACCTCCCTTCTTGTACAATTCAGAGGAATATTTTTATCAACTATTTTGTAAATGCCAGTTTTTTAGTAGCTCTAGAAACACATTTTTAAGAAGGAGGCGATTCCACCTCATCACATTAATTTTTTAAAACATTTAGATACGTGGAAGCCAATCTAAAGTGGCTTTGTTTAGAATCCTATTTAAAGAGGTGAAATCATGTGCTGGTTGTCAGTTTGGTTTTTTGTTTGTTTTAATACAACCAGAAATTAATAGAATGTTGATTAGGAAGGTGGTGTGTGTCTTGTGCGTAGGCTTAACATTCCATAAGCAGTTTTTACATCATATTAAACGAAGCATAGATAGCAATTTGGAGTTGTGACCATGAATTTTAAAGGTCTTATTTTAATTAATCTGTATCCATCTTGTCTTTCGGTACAATTGTTTCCTAAATAAAACTGCTCCCTGGTGTTGGATCTCCCTTTCAAAATTGTGTGCTATCTTTGGTCGTGGTGGTACAATTTTTTTCCAGTAATTTTGTTAATGTGCTGTAAAAGACTGGAAAATGTGT
>NW_020946248.1:0-3204 GCF_900497805.2 Vombatus ursinus | reverse complement strand
ACACATTTTCCAGTCTTTTACAGCACATTAACAAAATTACTGGAAAAAAATTGTACCACCACGACCAAAGATAGCACACAATTTTGAAAGGGAGATCCAACACCAGGGAGCAGTTTTATTTAGGAAACAATTGTACCGAAAGACAAGATGGATACAGATTAATTAAAATAAGACCTTTAAAATTCATGGTCACAACTCCAAATTGCTATCTATGCTTCGTTTAATATGATGTAAAAACTGCTTATGGAATGTTAAGCCTACGCACAAGACACACACCACCTTCCTAATCAACATTCTATTAATTTCTGGTTGTATTAAAACAAACAAAAAACCAAACTGACAACCAGCACATGATTTCACCTCTTTAAATAGGATTCTAAACAAAGCCACTTTAGATTGGCTTCCACGTATCTAAATGTTTTAAAAAATTAATGTGATGAGGTGGAATCGCCTCCTTCTTAAAAATGTGTTTCTAGAGCTACTAAAAAACTGGCATTTACAAAATAGTTGATAAAAATATTCCTCTGAATTGTACAAGAAGGGAGGTAACAGGGACAATTGTTAAAAGACTTGGTATAAGATGTTATTCAGATTTGGTTTCTTTCTCTCCTGCTGAATCAGAGACTGGAACCTGGAAAGAACATAAAACAAAAAATTATAAAATTGCTCATTATGTTTGATATTTCCTGCAATATTTCCAAATAAATTAGTAGTATGGATAAAATCAAAATGTCAAGAGATACATCAAATTGGATATTGCAAAGTCACCTCAATTTCACAATGTCCAAAACCAAACTCATCATCTTTTGCCTCAAACACACCCCTCTACCAAACTTGTCTGTCTGTCAAAGGCACCAGGATTCTTCCAGTTTCCCAGGTTTGCAATCCAAATTATCCTTCACTTATCATTCTTCCTTACCCTATGTAGTTAATCAGTAGCCAGATCTTGCCATTTCTCATTTCCTATGTCTTCCATCCAAACCTTTCTATTTATATATCCACTGACTTAGCTCCAGCCCCATTACCTTTCATATAGATTATTGCAATGGCCTCCTAATTGGTCTCCTGCCTCAAATGACTACCTGCTCCAATCTATCTACAGTTGCCAAAGTGATTTCCTTTAAGTCTAGAATTGACCCCATAACTTCTCTACTTCAATAAATGCTGGGACCTCCCATTGTCTCTGGGATCACCTACAAACAACTTTGGCTTTCAAAGCTCTTCACAACCTAGCCTCAACCTATCTTTCTAGCAGTTCCCTTTCTGCACTGATCATCAAGCTAAACTGGCCTTCCCTGTTCCTCACATCCTCACACATGGCACTCCATCTCCAATCTCCATTACCATATTCCAGTTTTCTGTGGGAAATGCCCTCCCCTCCCCACCTCCACCTTACTGAATCCCTTTATTCCTTCAAGATGCAGCTCAAGTGCCATGTTCTACAGGAAACCCAATTTGTAATATCCACCCTCCCTAAATACTGTGCATTCACTTCATATTTATTCTCTACAGATCTACCTATGTACAATGTCTCCTCCAAGACAATCTAAGGTATTTAAATTGAAGAATACAATATTTTCTTATAGTGAGATATTTAGTGTGGATTGGGAGCCAGAGTTCAAATCTTGGCTCTGCCACTTATCACCTGTATGACCCTGGGTAGAACATTTATTCTCTCTGGGTATGTTTCCTCAACTGTAAAAGGACAGGATTGGCCTAGAGGATCTTTTCTGTCTCTGAATCCATAGCATTTATACTGGTGAAATTCTGTCCATAAGCAAATATTCTAGCTCAGTCACCTAAATTTATGATGACTAAGTGTGCACCTGAAGATATAATTTTATAAAGACTAGAAACTGTGACGTTGAGATCTGTTTACCTTATTTTATAGTGGAGCTGTTTTTTATTAACCAGAAAAATTGCTATCTGAGAAAGTCAAGGCATATGGCAAAGAATAAGTACTGACCTCTTCATTTTTAGTTTCTCCATTTTCTGCAGGCAAGTCATCTTTATTCTCCTCTTGGTTAGTAGCTTCTGCTTGTTTTCCTTTTGCTCCTTTTTTTCCTTTTGTGTGAACTTTTTTGTCCTCGGATTTATCCTACAGACATATTAAAAACAGTGCTTTACATAATCAATACATCTTTCTAGGTATTAAACATTGTCCTTTCATAGCTCAATTTCTACACTGCATACTAATCTGAATTACATAATAAACTTTTTCCAAGAGCAAAAACCAACTTCTTCCATGAATCCAGGATATTCTAAGGAACTTTTTTTAAAGTGCTGATTAATAATAGTATCACAGTAAGTTTTTAGTACTTAAACATTTTGTGTATAAAACACTCAAAACTTTTGCTTTATTTTCTAAATTATCAAGTTCTTATCCAAAGCACATATATAAAAAAAAAGATATCCATCTTTTAAATCCTCAATAGTCAGGAGAAGGAGGGGAGGGATTGGGTCGATGAATTCTAATTATCTACTCTCTTCCTGCTCCTTGGAGATTAACCAATTACTTCTATTTTTTAAAAACCTAATCTTTCTATAAAAAAAGTTTTTTATCCTCAATTTTGTACTTTTTAAAGACTCTTTAAAACAAAGTTTGCCATTGGAATAGTTAACATGAAAAATAATTCACTTTACTATATCTGTCAAATCCATTTTTCTTCTTTTTTAGCATATCTTAAGGAATAAGCCAATACAAAAGTAACATTTCAATAGTTCATAATGAAATCCAACAAAGAATCAAGATAGAAGTTTTACAATCACTGAAAATGTTGACCTTTCGATCTTAATTTCTTACCCTGAGATCACTTAATAGTCAAAAGCAAAAGTAATAAATTTATATTTTTATTATCTCTATTTAGGTGTTTGAAAATTTGGCAGCTATAGACAGGAAGCCCCATCTGATTTTTACTTAAACGAAAACATGAAACTTAAGCGGTTTTAATGAAGTATAGTATTATAATTCATCTATGGCTAACTTGAGTAGAGATAAGATTCATATTTTAAGAGTTATCCAAGTTTAGTAAGTGAATTCTCTAAAAATTTCCTATAATTCCCAAACACACACCAATGAAATGTTTCCTCTAAAAGATGGACTGCATTCTTAAGCTTCCTTTTACCACAATCCAAATGAAGTTTGTATGTGTGTTTATGTGGGACAAATTCAACATTGCCATAGGAAAAAAATAAACAAAAAAA
>NW_020946247.1:0-1649 GCF_900497805.2 Vombatus ursinus | reverse complement strand
TTGAGGAAGTTTCCACTCCATCCATGCTCACCTGTAGCCTGGCTCAGCAAAGGTAGATATTATTATTCTCATTTTACAGATAGGAGATTGAGGCAGACAGAGGTTAAGTGACTTGCTCAAGTTGTCACAGCTAAGTTAAATGTCTGAAGCTAAATTTGAAATGAGGTCTTCCTGACTCCAGGTCCAGAGCTCTATTTACTGAGTCACCTAGATGATGATAATAATAGTGATGTTGCTTTAAAGTTTGAATGGAGATATAGATATGTACAAAAATATAATTTGATACCACCAATAACCCTGAGACTGTTGAGGTAGGTAATCATAGTTATAATAAAAATATTAATGATAATAATAAAGCAACTAACATTTATATAGTGCCAGGCACTATGCTAACTATTTTACAAATATTATGACATTCAGTTCTAACAAAGACTCTGTGACACAGCTACTATTATTATTTCCATTGTACAGAGAAAACTGAGGCAAAGAGAGATTAAGTGACTTACCCAGAACCACAAGCGTAGTCATTGTTTGAAGTCTTCCTGACGTCAAACGTAGCACTCACTCTACTTACTGTGTAAACTCCCTGCATCAATAGGTGTTATTATTATCCTCATTTTGAGACAGCTAGGTGGTGTAGTGGACAGAGCACTGGCCCTGAAGTCAGGAAGACTCATCTTCCTGAGTTCAAATCCAGACTCACACACTTAAATTAGCTGGATGAACCTGAGCAAGTTACTTAACCCTGTTTGCCTCAGTTTCCTCACCAATAAAATGAGCTGGAGAAGGAAATGGCAAATCACTCTAGTATCCTTGCAAGAAAACCCCAAATGGAGACATGAAGAGTCAGACATGACTAAAAAGACTGAACAACAACAACATTATACTAATTTTACAAATAAGGAAACTGAGGCAAAGAGAGTTTAAGCAATTTGCTCAGTGTCTAGCAGTTAAGGTCTGAGGCAAGATTCAAACCCTGTTCTTCCTGATTCTTATTTCTCACCAGTTCTCTATCCACTAAACTAAGCTGCTTCTTAGATGATCTCTGAGTTCCACTCCAGATGTAGAACTCTTGATAATTTAACTTTCTTCTAATGGTTCTAGATCATTGTTATGGACGTCAATAGCCTCAGGGTCTACTGCAGATGGAGCTAGCAGACTGCAGTGTATTTTTTGGTGTTTTTGTAGGCCTTTTGGAGGTTTTCTTTCTCCTCTGTCACTGTCAAGTTCATCTTACTGCTACCACTGTTATTCCTGTCCCTGCTGTGACAGTCTATCTGAAGCATTTTCTCTGTTTCTAAATTTGCTACATCCTATCAGTTCTATGAAACCAAATAACCAAGGTTATTAAAATAATGCCTAAAATGAGTCAATATGCTCTTTTTTTGTTTTTTTTTTGCTAGGCAATGAAGTTAAGTGACTTGCCCAGGGACACACAGCTAGTAAGTGTTATGTGTCTAAGGCTGAATTTGAACTCAGGTCGTCCTGAATCCAGGGCTGGGGTTCTATCCACTGCACCACCTAGCTGCCCCATCAATATGCTCTTGATGGTGACCTGAGGAACTCTTCTGAGAGTTTAGTGCCTAAAGTTTAATGTTTATGCTTTCCATGCCCATCTCCTCCAAGGACTTACTTCATTAATTATCCTT
>NW_020946246.1:0-1236 GCF_900497805.2 Vombatus ursinus | reverse complement strand
AGAGAGAGAGAGAGAGAGAGAGAGAGAGAGAGAGAGAGAGAGAGATACAGACAGGCACAGAATGTGATACCTGTCCTGAATTTTAGAACACATAATATTTGACAGGGAGTGGACCTGAGGACTTAAAATGCCCACATTCAGACCCCTAGAGGACAGCACACAGAGATTGATAGAAGCAGAGAAGAATGCTACAACTAGTAGTGCCCCTTAGATTATAAACATTAAATATTTGAAATGATAAGAACCTTGGAAACAAAATGAAATAAAATAAATAAATAAAATAAAAGTTAAGGGACCCCACAATATGGGATTTGTAGCTAGCAGCATCTTTATATCACTAAATATTAGAATGCAAAGAGATTTAAAACACTTGTTGTTGTTGTTCAGTAGCTTCAGTCATGTCTGACTCTTCATGACCCCATTTGGGGTTTTCCTGGCAAAGATATTGGAGTGGTTTGCCCTTTCCTTCTCCAGTCCATTTTACACATGAGGAACTAAGGCAAACAGGGTTAAATGACTTGTCCAGAGTCACACAGCTAGTGAGTATCTAAGGTTGAATGTGAATTCAAGAAGAGTCTTACTGACTCCTGGCCCAGCACTCTAAGAACCTAGAATTTCGTAACTAGAAGGGATCTTAGTGATTTGAATGGTCAAAGTTCTTAACCTGGTATCTGTGGACAGATTTCAGGGGTTCTGTGAATTTGAATAGGAAAAAGAAAATACAATTTTATTTTCACTAACATGTAACTGAAATTTCATTTCCTTCAGTTATGTCATTAGGTCATAAAATATAGTATTCCTAATATCTGTGACTTCATCACCAATAGAAATCACAGATATTTTCATATTGCATTACAGTTGTTATAAATGTCTCAAAATGCCATTTACATTCAACATTACTTTGAAATCACTGTACTTATTAGACTTAGTGATATATTAAAATACTACTGTTAAAATAACAGCAGTTTTCATATAATTGATTTCCTTTATAATCCTATATATTTTATACCTTAAAAAAAAATAATGTGAGGAAGGTCACAAGCTCCCCCAGAGCAGCAAAGTTGAGATCCTATTACAATTTCTTGTATAAAAGTAAAGAACCTTCAATCTAGTCCAACCTTGTTATTTTATACATCAGGATTCTTTGGCCAGAGAGGAATAGTTACTCTCCCAAGATCACACAGCCATTTAGTAGCATACACAGTGCTATAATTGTGGATTTCCATTCTACTGTTC
>NW_020946245.1:0-2346 GCF_900497805.2 Vombatus ursinus | reverse complement strand
TGGTGAAAGGGGGAATTAAGGGCTGAATTATCTGTATCAAACCTTATTCAGTAATGCTATCAGAATATTTGATCTAGTTTACATCTGCTTGAGGCATTTGGTTTCCCAATCCATAGCAGGTTTACAATAGAAAATGGGATGGTGTCAGCAAAGGACAATAAGAAAAGACATTTTCTTTTACTTTACATTCACAGTGATGAGAAATAACAAGAAAATCCAGAAAATATAAGATAGAATATAAGAAATAATGGAAGAAAGGAAGGAAGAGAGAAGGAAAGAGAGGAAGGAAGGGAAGAAAGGAAGGAAGAAAAAAGAAAGAAAGAATAAGTGGAAGGAAGGGAAGAAAGGAGAGATATATGGAAGGACAGAGGGAATGAGGGAGGGAGGGAGGAAGGATCGAAGGAAAGAAAGGAAGAAAAGAGGAAGGAAGAAGGAAAGGAAGGGAGTTAGTGAAGAGGGAAGGAAAAAAATCAATAAACCTATGGGAAAGAAAGGAAACACTCACAAATCCCATTAATTGGGATTATTTATTCCAAGGAAAAGAAATCCTACTCAACTTAATTGGTCCCCTCCCCACAAGATGATATGTTTATATTAAGAATCAGTGAAATTATATATATATACATATGCATATATGTAAATATACATATACACATATATATATACATATACATATATGTGTATATGTATGTGTGTGTATATATATATAGAGAGAGAGAGAGAGAGAGAGAGAGAAAGAGAGAGAGAGAGAGAGAGAGAGAGAGAGAGAGAGAGAGAGAGAGAGAGAGAGAGAGAGAGAGAGAGAGAGAGAGAGAAAGAGAGAGAGAGAGACATAGAATGTGATATCTGTCCTGAATCTTAGAACACATAATATTTGACTGGAACTGGACCTGAGGACTTAAAATGCCACATTGAGGACAGCACACAGAGATTGATAGAAGCTGAGAAGAATGCTACAACTCGAAGTGCCCCTTGGATTATAGAACATTAAATATTTGAAATGATAAGAGCCATGGAAAATAAAATTAAATAAAATAAATAAAATAAAAATTAAGGGACCCCACAATATGGGATTTATAGCTAGCAGCATCTTTATATCACTAAATATTAGAATGCAAAGAGACTTAAAACATTTGTTGTTGTTGTTCAGTAGCTTCAGTCATGTCTGACTCTTCCTGACACCATTTGGGGTTTTCCTGGCAAAGATATTGGAGTGGTTTGCCCTTTCTTTCTCCAGCCCATTTTACACATGAAGAACTAAGGCAAGCAGGGTTAAGTGACTTGTCCAGAGTCACACAGCTAGTGAGTATCTAAGGTTGAATGTGAATTCAAGAAGAGTCTTACTGACTCCTGGCCCAGCACTCTAAGAACCTAGAATTTCATAACTAGAAGGGATCATAGTGACTTGAATGGTCAAAGTTCTTAACCTGGTAGGGGTTCTGTGAATTTGAATAGGAAAAAGAAAATACATTTTTATTTTCACTAACATGTAACTAAAATTTAATTTCCTTAAGTTATGTCATTAGGCCACAGAATAGTAGTATTGGTAATATCTGTGACTTTATCACCAATTGAAATCACAGATATTTTTATATTGCATTACAGTTGTTATAAATGTCCCAAAATACCATTTACATTCAATGTTATCTTGAAATCACTGTACATATTAGATTCACTGATATATTAAAATATTACTTTAACATACTGTGACGGCAGTTTTCATATAATTGATTTCCTTTGTAATCCTATGTATTTTATACATTAAAGAAAACATTGTGAGGAAGGATCACAAGCTCCTCCAGAGCAGCAAAGTTGAGGTCCCGTTACACATTTCCTGAGAAAAAATTAAGAACCTCCAATCTAGTCCAACCTTGTTATTTTATACATCAGGATTCTTTGGCCAGAGAGGAATAGTTACTCTTCCAAGATCACACAGCCATTTAGTAGCATACACAGCGCTATAAGTGTGGATTTCCATTCTACTGTTCCTTCCCATATTCCAGACTTTGTCTCCCACCCAGTGTTTGGATCAAGGCAAGCTATTCATGGTAAGAACTTGTATTCATTTCCAAGTTAGGATGGTCCCAATAATTTGAAGGACCTTGAGAGAGAGGAGGGCAAGCTCTGTGCCTCTCCAAGACATACAGTACCACTTCACTGGCTCTTAGGACCATTTGTAATTTCTTCCTTATAACTATTAGGTCAAGTCACATGGAGTCAATGAATATTCATTAACCACCTACACTGTTTCAGGCACTGTACTTAGTGCTGCCATTAAACAGAAATTCTCTAATCAGATTCTGAAAATCCCAAACAATTTAAACTGCATGTACTTATTTAGCATTT
>NW_020946244.1:0-3236 GCF_900497805.2 Vombatus ursinus | reverse complement strand
AGACAGATTTTCATCAATAATGTTCAGATCAAATCTTCATAGTCACAAGTACACAATTGATCAAAAGATATGATGAACATAGGATCCTACTATGCTTGTTTTTGGTGTCTATGGTCTATGCCTCTATTCTCGGTTGATTCGGTGGAACAAAATGCTACCTGACAATCTCTCCTGCAACAAGATGTCTCCTGGGCCTATGTTAAGATCAGACACAATTCCTTGATGAACAGAACATTAGAGAAAACTTTGATGATCCTTTGATTATTAATAACAAGAAAGGCATAAACTAGAGAGACATATGCTTAACAAAGGTGTTTGCATCTTCATGGAAAACATCCTGAGCATGCCAAATGGAATGGAGATTCAATATAGATGGCAAGTTTCTCCATACTCTCTTACTTGTATATGACAATGGGCTGTTTACACCGAGCCCTAGAACACTGCAGAGCATTTAAAATGGTATTTCAAAGATTTGATAATTTAGCCTAACTATTCACTTAGGGAAATGCAAGTGGATAAAGAAGATCTTTTGTCCAGATGATGATACGTGGTTGGATTGAGCTGGTCTATCAGGTCATATATCTTGATATATCTTGACAGATATTGTGGATAGACAATGAACTGAGTCTAGAGTTGATGAGAAGGAAAGCAGGTTGGATCACTTTTGGGAAACTTTGCAAATTTCTCCTTAAAACAGTTTCATATTTTTTAATACCAATATTCTTCCAGTGATGCTATACAGTTTGAATTATCGAATACTATAATTTCTCAGGAATCAAAATTGTGGATCACTCAAGAAACAATGGAGACTTTTCTAGTGTGCATACATGGGCTATAGCATATTACCAACAATTATTGAGTATACAAGTGCAGCATAAGGTATTATCAGAGTTATAAGAATGGGAAAGAAGATGAATTAGTTAGTCTTATGAATGGAGAATGATAAATTGATGGCCTGTGGGTGCATTGGTAAGGAGGTAATGTCAAGAGATGCAGCCTCATTAGCATTGCCACCTGCTCTGTTCCTGCTCCCTAAGAACCCCCATGATTTTACATCTGTCTTGCCCTTGAACCCTAAGGACCACTGGGCCTTTCTTCGTGCAGTGGATCTCTCTTTTGTGTGTTGTCTTTTTCAGTTAGAGTCTGAATTTCTTCACAGCAGAGACTGTCACTTTTCCATTTGTATCACTAGCATTTAGCATAGTGTTTAGAACATAGTAAGTGCTTTTTCATTCATTTATCTAGAGTAGGTATTCTTAACCTTTTTTCTGTCATGGACCCTTTTAGCAGTCTGGTAAACCATCTGCATTCCTTCTGAGAATATATTTAAAAAAATACACCAGGTGAAAAATACAGAACTATTAAAAAAAACAAGTTATATTGAAATAGTTGTCAAAATTACAAAAAAATTCATAGACTCTGAATTTTATCTATGGACTAATATGTTGAGGGCCTGTGGTCCCCAGGTGAAGAACTCCTGACCTGTAGGAAGCCCCTGCCCCACCTATTGAGTGGAGCCTCTGTGGAGGACTTTAAGAGGATATGAACAAGAATTGTACAAGACTGATTTTTTTTCCTAAGCAAAGGAAGCAGCAGCTTCTTTTTATGGACTGAAAAGAATCAATTACCTCCTGCTGACTTAGGTGGAATATAAACTGGACTGTGTGATTTGTAGGAATTTAGAATACTAAAGTAATTAATGACAGTAGCTTAGATGGTGTCTATGCAATGTGACATGGGGATTAATATGAACATAAATCAGAGTTTAGCTTATTAGTCCCCTCTCTGACACTAAATACCTTTATATCTAAATGTCTATGCATGAAAAACTTACAATTGGTCATGATTAAATTCTTCAGTCGAGGAATATTTTAAAAATCTATTTTTTTAAAAATCCAAGTAATTATTTCTGTTATGTTGATTTCTAAAAGCTATAAAATGATTTCACTGTATTAGGTAATTCCAAACAATGAACAAGTTTTGGTTCAGTAGTTACTGAGAAGCCTTCCTTAATATCTTAATTGATGGCACTCACAGTATGTTACCATTTTGGATGAATCACAGCTAGGCTATGGTCTGAAGCGCAAAGATTCTACATTACAGAGGTTGTGTGAAAATAAGTTGTGATACATGACTGACTTTAGCAATGTCATGGCTCCTTTAAAGCTGTGTCTACATGTATGTAATGAAAGAATTGGAACAATTATCAGGCTACTTCATTCTATAAAGTTCCCCCCCACCCCGCCCCGGAATACCCAGAAGGAGGCTATAGCAATTTTACTGGGAGGCTTGATGAGAGAGCTAATTATCTAGATTTTCTACTTCACCTCATCTGTATAGCCACTGTTCAGCTCTTAAAATGTCTGGGAATATTTGCTATACTTTGCTTACTAAAGGAATCAGTATACTTTATAATAAAACATAAGTTGTTGGCCATGAAATACTGCTACCATAAATTTGCTAGGAGATGAGAAACTTTGATCTGCAAGGAAGTTTTAAGAAGTAAAAGAAAAATGAAGAGCTCATAGCAACGGGCTTTGTCCTTGCCTCCAATTATTCAGACAATTGGTCAGACCCTTTCAGAAGCAGAGATGCCAGCTTGTGGAAGTATATACAAAATGCTTCATTGACAAACCTCAGCTCCTGTCTTTCATTTTGCCTCCCTGGCTGTTTGGATCACAGTTTGCCCTGATGCTTCAGACTCATCCTAACCCCAGGGGAAGTCTCCCTGTTCATGGAAACTGAATCACATTTGACTCCCTGGGTCAGTTTCTGCCCAGAACCATTCTCTATTTAAAAAAAAGAAAACAAAACAATTGCTCATGACTGTCAGGTATAGACTAGTAATTAAACCTTCCTCATTCCAATCCAGGTTGATGTAATGGGATACTATGTAAATTTTACTTCTAAAGAAAAAGAGTGATTGATAAGAAATATACAGAATATAAGAATTCTAAATCTATTTATTACTTTTATACAAATGGTACAGATTAGTCCTGTCAGCAGTCAGGGGTATAGGGCACAATCTTCTGGCGCTTAGCCCCTTACTGCTTCATCCTAGGCTCTTTTGACTAGGAATACTTTTCAACCACTGGTTCAGACTTCACTTACCCTCTCATTTCTTACATACCCGCGGTTTCTTCTGTCTTCAAACCTTAACATTAGGTCGTGGTTAAATAATTTACTTAGATTAGATGAAAGCAGAGTAAAAATCAAGAAAACCCTAATCATTTTTA
>NW_020946243.1:0-3208 GCF_900497805.2 Vombatus ursinus | reverse complement strand
ATCTTCATAGTCACACGTACACAATTGATCAAAAGATATGATGAACATAGGATCCTACTATGCTTTTTCTTTGGTGCCTATGGTCTATGACTCTATTCTCTGTTGATTCGGTGGAACAAAATGCTGCCTGACAATCTCTCCTGCAACAAGATGTCTCCTGGGCCTATGTTAAGATCAGACACAATTCCTTGATGAACAGAACATTAGAGATAACTCTGATGATCCTTTGATTATTAATAACAAGAAAGGCATAAATTAGAGAGACATATGCTTAACAAAGGTGTTTGCATCTTCATGGAAAACATCCTGAGCGTGCCAAATGGAACGGAGATTCAATATAGATGGCAAGTTTCTCCATACTCTCCTACTTGTATATGACAATGGGCTGTTTACACCGAGCCCTAGAACGCTGAAGAGCATTTAAAATGGTATTCCAAAGATTTGATAATTTAGCCTAACTATTCACTTAGGGAAATGCAAGTGGATAAAGAAGATCTTTTGTCCAGATGATGATATGTGGTTGGATTGAGCTGGTCTATCAGGTCATATATCTTGATATATCTTGACAGATATTGTGGATAGACAATGAACTGAGTCTAGAGTTGATGAGAAGGAAAGCAGGTTGGATCACTTTTGGGAAACTTTGCAAATTTCTCCTTAAAATAGTTTCATATTTTTTAATATCAATATTCTTCCAGTGATGCTATAAAGTTTGAATTATTGAATACTATAATTTCTCAGGAATCAAAATTGTGGATCACTCAAGAAACAATGGAGACTTTTCTAGTGTGCATACATGGGCTATAGCATATTACCAACAATTATTGAGTATACAAGTGCAGCATAAGGTATTATCAGAGTTATAAGAATGGGAAAGAAGATGAATTAGTTAGTCTTATGAATGGAGAATGATAAATTGATGGCTTGTGGGTGCATTGGTAAGGAGGTAATGTCAAGAGATGCAGCCTCATTAGCATTGCCACCTGCTCTGTTCCTGCTCCCTAAGAACCCCCATGATTTTACATCTGTCTTGCCCTTGAACCCTAAGGACCACTGGGCCTTTCTTCGTGCAGTGGATCTCTCTTTTGTGTGTTGTCTTTTTCAGTTAGAGTCTGAATTTCTTCACAGCAGAGACTGTCACTTTTCCATTTGTATCACTAGCATTTAGCATAGTGTTTAGAACATAGTAAGTGCTTTTTCATTCATTTATCTAGAGTAGGTATTCTTAACCTTTTTTCTGTCATGGACCCTTTTAGCAGTCTGGTAAACCATCTGCATTCCTTCTGAGAATATATTTAAAAAAAAACACCAAGTGAAAAATACAGAACTATAAAAAAAACAAGTTATATTGAAATAGTTATCAAAATTACAAAAAAGTTCATAGACTCTGAATTTTATCTATGGACTAATATGTTGAGGGCCCGTGGTCCCCAGGTGAAGAACTCCTGACCTGTAGGAAGCCCCTGCCCCACCTATTGAGTGGAGCCTCTGTGGAGGACTTTAAGAGGATATGAACAAGAATTGTACAAGACTGATTTTTTTTCCTAAGCAAAGGAAGCAGCAGCTTCTTTTTATGGACTGAAAAGAATCAATTACCTCCTGCTGACTTAGGTGGAATATAAACTGGACTGTGTGATTTGTAGGAATTTAGAATACTAAAGTAATTAATGACAGTAGCTTAGATGGTGTCTATGCAATGTGACATGGGGATTAATATGAACATAAATCAGAGTTTAGCTTATTAGTCCCCTCTCTGACACTAAATACCTTTATATCTAAATGTCTATGCATGAAAAACTTACAATTGGTCATGATTAAATTCTTCAGTCGAGGAATATTTTAAAAATCTATTTTTTTAAAAATCCAAGTAATTATTTCTGTTATGTTGATTTCTAAAAGCTATAAAATGATTTCACTGTATTAGGTAATTCCAAACAATGAACAAGTTTTGGTTCAGTAGTTACTGAGAAGCCTTCCTTAATATCTTAATTGATGGCACTCACAGTATGTTACCATTTTGGATGAATCACAGCTAGGCTATGGTCTGAAGCGCAAAGATTCTACATTACAGAGGTTGTGTGAAAATAAGTTGTGATACATGACTGACTTTAGCAATGTCATGGCTCCTTTAAAGCTGTGTCTACATGTATGTAATGAAAGAATTGGAACAATTATCAGGCTACTTCATTCTATAAAGTTCCCCCCCACCCCGCCCCGGAATACCCAGAAAATGGAGGCTATAGCAATTTTACTGGGAGGCTTGATGAGAGAGCTAATTATCTATATTTTCTACTTCACCTCATCTGTATAGCCACTGTTCAGCTCTTAAAATGTCTGGGAATATTTGCTATACTTTGCTTACTAAAGGAATCAGTATACTTTATAATAAAACATAAGTTGTTGGCCATGAAATACTGCTACCATAAATTTGCTAGGAGATGAGAAACTTTGATCTGCAAGGAAGTTTTAAGAAGTAAAAGAAAAATGAAGAGCTCATAGCAACGGGCTTTGTCCTTGCCTCCAATTATTCAGACAATTGGTCAGACCCTTTCAGAAGCAGAGATGCCAGCTTGTGGAAGTATATACAAAATGCTTCATTGACAAACCTCAGCTCCTGTCTTTCATTTTGCCTCCCTGGCTGTTTGGATCACAGTTTGCCCTGATGCTTCAGACTCATCCTAACCCCAGGGGAAGTCTCCCTGTTCATGGAAACTGAATCAGATTTGACTCCCTGGGTCAGTTTCTGCCCAGAACCATTCTCTATTTAAAAAAAAAGAAAACAAAACAATTGCTCATGACTGTCAGGTATAGACTAGTAATTAAACCTTCCTCATTCCAATCCAGGTTGATGTAATGGGATACTATGTAAATTTTACTTCTAAAGAAAAAGAGTGATTGATAAGAAATATACAGAATATAAGAATTCTAAATCTATTTATTACTTTTATACAAATGGTACAGATTAGTCCTGTCAGCAGTCAGGGGTATAGGGCACAATCTTCTGGCGCTTAGCCCCTTACTGCTTCATCCTAGGCTCTTTTGACTAGGAATACTTTTCAACCACTGGTTCAGACTTCACTTACCCTCTCATTTCTTACATACCCGCGGTTTCTTCTGTCTTCAAACCTTAACATTAGGTCATGGTTAAATAATTTACTTAAATTAGATGAAAGCAGAGTAAAAATCAAGAAAACCCTAATCATTTTTA
>NW_020946242.1:0-1030 GCF_900497805.2 Vombatus ursinus | reverse complement strand
TTTTATTGTTGTTGTTATCATTATCTCCACTTCCCTCAAAGATTTCTAGTAAGAATAGTCTGACCTGGAGCCACGCCTTAAAATTATGTCACCTTTTTCCCTATAAGTTATTATTTATAGTTATTTAATGATATTTTTTATTATATGAGGTAGGGAAGGTGATCATGGGATTATCTTATTAGACTTTAATAAAATGAGGTTTTGGTGGAGCTCAGAAACCACCCCAACTGAATATCCATGGGCAATAAGTAGGGATATGGAGGTAGGAAGGTTTTACTTTCAAAGCTAGTTTACCCAAAAAAATTCTTCCTTATTTTATAGTTTTCAATTCTGAGGGGATCCCTCTTGTCATCTATAATTAAGCAGATGAAAATGCTCATCATACTTTTTTTTCCAAATCTTTTGCTCAAATGTACAGTTTTATATTTTTTAATGTCAAAATTATGCTATAGATAGGACTCTTTTTCTTTCTCTAAAATTGCTAGAACATCAGTAGTGTTTTTCTTTTAAATTCAGAAATAATATAAACAGTTTAGACAAAGATCGCAGAGGTAGACTATATGATTCAATTAGCCTATAAAATGAGGAGTGGGGGAAAAACATGTCACACAAGCACAGGTGGACCTTTGAAAGCTATTGCAGCAGAAGCAAAAGGGGAACAGGGAGAATCTGTTAATGAGTCAGAGTTGGAAATCCAGTGTGATATCTTCATGTGGTTCTTGGATTCCAAGATCAGGATGTTCTCCCACTGAGAAAATCATTCACAAGTGCCATAGATTTTGGCCATTCAAAATTTGCTAAAAACCAAACCAGAAATAAAAAGACTTAAAGGTAGTTTCAGAAATAGGAACCTTGATGTATTGCCTCACTAGAAACTATATCCCACTGAAAACTGATATTTTATTGTGCTTAGGGAACCCAACAGGAAAGTGTGAAAATGAATACATTTTATCATACATATTTCATTGGGTGATTTTTCAAATATAGTAGTAGCATTATCATGGGATTTTCCTCATTAGATCAGGGTAAG
>NW_020946241.1:0-1030 GCF_900497805.2 Vombatus ursinus | reverse complement strand
CTTACCCTGATCTAATGAGGAAAATCCCATGATAATGCTACTACTATATTTGAAAAATCACCCAATGAAATATGTATGATAAAATGTATTCATTTTCACACTTTCCTGTTGGGTTCCCTAAGCACAATAAAATATCAGTTTTCAGTGGGATATAGTTTCTAGTGAGGCAATACATCAAGGTTCCTATTTCTGAAACTACCTTTAAGTCTTTTTATTTCTGGTTTGGTTTTTAGCAAATTTTGAATGGCCAAAATCTATGGCACTTGTGAATGATTTTCTCAGTGGGAGAACATCCTGATCTTGGAATCCAAGAACCACATGAAGATATCACACTGGATTTCCAACTCTGACTCATTAACAGATTCTCCCTGTTCCCCTTTTGCTTCTGCTGCAATAGCTTTCAAAGGTCCACCTGTGCTTGTGTGACATGTTTTTCCCCCACTCCTCATTTTATAGGCTAATTGAATCATATAGTCTACCTCTGCGATCTTTGTCTAAACTGTTTATATTATTTCTGAATTTAAAAGAAAAACACTACTGATGTTCTAGCAATTTTAGAGAAAGAAAAAGAGTCCTATCTATAGCATAATTTTGACATTAAAAAATATAAAACTGTACATTTGAGCAAAAGATTTGGAAAAAAAAGTATGATGAGCATTTTCATCTGCTTAATTATAGATGACAAGAGGGATCCCCTCAGAATTGAAAACTATAAAATAAGGAAGAATTTTTTTGGGTAAACTAGCTTTGAAAGTAAAACCTTCCTACCTCCATATCCCTACTTATTGCCCATGGATATTCAGTTGGGGTGGTTTCTGAGCTCCACCAAAACCTCATTTTATTAAAGTCTAATAAGATAATCCCATGATCACCTTCCCTACCTCATATAATAAAAAATATCATTAAATAACTATAAATAATAACTTATAGGGAAAAAGGTGACATAATTTTAAGGCGTGGCTCCAGGTCAGACTATTCTTACTAGAAATCTTTGAGGGAAGTGGAGATAATGATAACAACAACAATAAAA
>NW_020946240.1:0-3275 GCF_900497805.2 Vombatus ursinus | reverse complement strand
CATCTTTGTTGAAGACTTCTATTGTTCTCTGTTGCCATCTCACTCCAAGCCAGTAGGGTGTGCTGATGAATCAACATTCTACTTGTAGCACCCCCACCCTGACCTCATAATGTTCTATCAAATATAAACAAAGATAACATAAATTGTAAGAGGTAAAATGCTCCATTTGCACTTTGCACTTGCAAGCTGTTTTCATGCCTCATTAAAGTGACATGTTAAAATATACTTCACGTATCTTAGTTCTCCTGGTAGAACATCATTCAATCCTTTCTCCAATTCCTTCACCTTTCTTGGGTAGTAATCTCTTAATCTAGGCTCCAGTTACTACTGCACTTTATGTTAGGTCTCTTGAATCTCTGTTCTGGACAGCTGGCATCCTTCAGGGTTGGCAATGGGGCTCTCTCCAGTGAGTAAACTGTTTTCTGACTGGAAGAAAACTAATTTATTTTACTAAATCATGTCTACAGAGTCACTTTGTGCTGTTTAATGGAAGGCTTTAGGAGCATTGCAAAGTTATTTATTTTATTGTTTACCATAGTATAGGAGCTGAAGACATCTATCTTTCTACTAAGCAAATACAGGGTAAGCACAGTCTGATTAAAAAAAAAAAGCACATAGTAGAGAGAAAACAAAGGAAGTAGGAGAAGCAAACAGACCTTCCCAAGTTAAAAAATGGTCATTTGTGATTAGTACTGGTATCCTTCATTTGATATCCTCTGGTGCCAAAATGGCCTAAAAATCTATTAAATGAGTACTATGAACTTATCTCAATCTAGATTAATGTGTTTGGCATAACCAACACAGGGATAAGTACAAGACTTTGTCAAATTATAGGCTAGGGTTGTTCAGTCCAGAGATAGTTTGTGTACTAGAAAAAAAAAAACAGATTGAGAATCAGGTTGAGTCTGTGCCTTTAACCAACTTTGGGACCCAGAACAAGTCATACTGTCTCTCTGAGCCTTGGTGTCTCTATTTGTAAAATGAAGGGGTTGGACAAAGTGAACCTTAAGGTCTCTTTAGCTTTAAGCCCATGACTCAAAGTTACACCTGGCTCAGCTGGAAACAGTGGGCATGTAAATTCCAAGACAAACCTGGCCTTGGATTGATATAAAGCTATTCTATCTTTTGATAGATCCTGGGGTGGCTGAACAATCATGGCTAGGAGCTTAAAGGGATCTTACCTATCTGAGTCTGGATTGGGGGAAGCAGATCCCTTTACTTGCAATGTAAAATCAAAAGCACATGAAAACAGTAGGACACCACATAATGAATGAGTCATCATGATTGCTAATGCCTTTTTTGAACACAGAACTCACTGAGGTTACCTTTTTATCATAAACAAGCCTATCCAGACTGTGGATCTCTGGCCAAGTTCTGGGCATATGAAAAACAGTGACTGAGAATTTTCCTTAGGGAATGGAGGGGGCCAGCTTTCCCCACCCCCATCATCTGTTTTACACCCTTGGTTCAAAAGTCCAGCTTTGCAAGGGCACAAGGAAGACTGTGAGAGAAGCTGATCACTATAAGGAGTGAATCACAATGCTATCAACTTAACATAGAAGCTATTTTCAATATGACAGACTTCAATTTTAATTCATATTTAATTTTCTGATCAGGAGATTTACTTTCTCCCTCCCCCAGTCCTTTAAGCAGAATATGCTTTTTGGGAGAAGATGTTCCGTGAGCACTGAGATACTCATACCCGACTGTTGATTTGAGCATGAACATGAACGCCTAAACCTCTTATTTTCAAAATAATTGTGCCAAATTATTAGTTAATCCTTTGTTCACTTTTGTATTTGTCTTAATTTAGGTACAGAGCCCAAGCTAATAAATAGAACAATTTATTTCAGTGAAACATTGAAAATGCCCTAGTAACCAGTGACAGTTAATGCCATGTCCATCCACAGGTACCACTTAACCTACAGCCAGGGAATTCCATTTGCACTGAGAAAGTTTGGCTCCAAGCCTTAATTAATGCAATGCAGATCCCCTCAAAACAATTTAGTTCTAAAATGAAAACAATGCAATTCATTCATATCTGTTCCTCTGGATTAAAAATCAACCAATGAGAAATAGAATGGCTGAAAAATATTTGATGTAGTGGAAAACAACAATAAGAGTCAGAAAACCTAGTTTGTTATCCTTATTCAACCATTAACTAGCTATATGATGTTGGAAAAGTCGTTTTACTCAGTCCAATTTAATTCAGCAAGCATCGTCATGTTCCAATCATGGCATTGTGCTAGGCAATAAGGCTACAAAGACAAAGGGAAAAAGCCTCTATCCCCAAAGAGTTTCCATTTTATTGGGGAAAATCTTTATACAGATAAATATATTATATATATATATATATATACAAAATAGTTTTGAGGGATGCGAGGAGATAACTAATGACTGGTAAATCAGGAAAGGTTTCTTGTAGGAAGCAGAGGTAGGTGGTACAGTGGGTGAAGCACCCAGCCTAGAGTCAGGAAGACTCATCTTCCTGAGTTCAAATCTGGCTTCAGCCTCTTAATAGCTGTGTGACCCAGAGCAAATCATTTAACCCTGTTTGTCTCAGTTGTCTCATCTGTAAAATGAAATGGAGAAGGAAATGACAAACCAGTATCTTTGCCAAAAAACAAAAACAAAAACAAAAAGGGTTCACAAAGATTGTTTGTGACTAAAAATGATTGAACAACAACATGAAGCGGTGTTTAAACCTGAAAGGAAATTAGGCATAGGAGGCAACTTGTGGTATCAGAGAAGTCTCTGCCACTTATTATCCATGGGAGCTTGAGAAAGTCACTTAAAAACTATGGTCCTCAACTTTGTAATCTGAAAATGGAGAGGGGAGAGTAGAAGACCTCTGAAGTCTCCATCAGTCTTACATCTCTGGTCATAAAATTCTAAAATTCTAAATTCATAAAATTCTAAGGGTTAGAGATGAGGAGGAAGAATATTGTGTGTATGAGGGAACGCGTGTGCATCATCACCATGGATATGATGGTATATACAGGACACAGTGGGGCAGCGAAAGGTATAATATGAAATGAGCCTGATAATATGGTTTGGAGCTTCTTTACACCTGTTTCCTCATTCAATCAGCCTTGTAAGGTAAGGCCCAATTTCCTCATCTGCAAAATGAAATATTTAAGCATTTTTATCTCAATGATTCTCTCTAGCTCCAAGAATCTCACCAGAACTCTCTCCCTATGGAACCAAAACAAAATTGAGAGGTAGATTTACAGTTGATGAGATGACATGCTTCCTAATAATGAGAGTAGTCCAAA
>NW_020946239.1:0-3275 GCF_900497805.2 Vombatus ursinus | reverse complement strand
TTTGGACTACTCTCATTATTAGGAAGCATGTCATCTCATCAACTGTAAATCTACCTCTCAATTTTGTTTTGGTTCCATAGGGAGAGAGTTCTGGTGAGATTCTTGGAGCTAGAGAGAATCATTGAGATAAAAATGCTTAAATATTTCATTTTGCAGATGAGGAAATTGGGCCTTACCTTACAAGGCTGATTGAATGAGGAAACAGGTGTAAAGAAGCTCCAAACCATATTATCAGGCTCATTTCATATTATACCTTTCGCTGCCCCACTGTGTCCTGTATATACCATCATATCCATGGTGATGATGCACACGCGTTCCCTCATACACACAATATTCTTCCTCCTCATCTCTAACCCTTAGAATTTTATGAATTTAGAATTTTAGAATTTTATGACCAGAGATGTAAGACTGATGGAGACTTCAGAGGTCTTCTACTCTCCCCTCTCCATTTTCAGATTACAAAGTTGAGGACCATAGTTTTTAAGTGACTTTCTCAAGCTCCCATGGATAATAAGTGGCAGAGACTTCTCTGATACCACAAGTTGCCTCCTATGCCTAATTTCCTTTCAGGTTTAAACACCGCTTCATGTTGTTGTTCAATCATTTTTAGTCACAAACAATCTTTGTGAACCCTTTTTGTTTTTGTTTTTGTTTTTTGGCAAAGATACTGGTTTGTCATTTCCTTCTCCATTTCATTTTACAGATGAGACAACTGAGACAAACAGGGTTAAATGATTTGCTCTGGGTCACACAGCTATTAAGAGGCTGAAGCCAGATTTGAACTCAGGAAGATGAGTCTTCCTGACTCTAGGCTGGGTGCTTCACCCACTGTACCACCTACCTCTGCTTCCTACAAGAAACCTTTCCTGATTTACCAGTCATTAGTTATCTCCTCGCATCCCTCAAAACTATTTTGTATATATATATATATATATAATATATTTATCTGTATAAAGATTTTCCCCAATAAAATGGAAACTCTTTGGGGATAGAGGCTTTTTCCCTTTGTCTTTGTAGCCTTATTGCCTAGCACAATGCCATGATTGGAACATGACGATGCTTGCTGAATTAAATTGGACTGAGTAAAACGACTTTTCCAACATCATATAGCTAGTTAATGGTTGAATAAGGATAACAAACTAGGTTTTCTGACTCTTATTGTTGTTTTCCACTACATCAAATATTTTTCAGCCATTCTATTTCTCATTGGTTGATTTTTAATCCAGAGGAACAGATATGAATGAATTGCATTGTTTTCATTTTAGAACTAAATTGTTTTGAGGGGATCTGCATTGCATTAATTAAGGCTTGGAGCCAAACTTTCTCAGTGCAAATGGAATTCCCTGGCTGTAGGTTAAGTGGTACCTGTGGATGGACATGGCATTAACTGTCACTGGTTACTAGGGCATTTTCAATGTTTCACTGAAATAAATTGTTCTATTTATTAGCTTGGGCTCTGTACCTAAATTAAGACAAATACAAAAGTGAACAAAGGATTAACTAATAATTTGGCACAATTATTTTGAAAATAAGAGGTTTAGGCGTTCATGTTCATGCTCAAATCAACAGTCGGGTATGAGTATCTCAGTGCTCACGGAACATCTTCTCCCAAAAAGCATATTCTGCTTAAAGGACTGGGGGAGGGAGAAAGTAAATCTCCTGATCAGAAAATTAAATATGAATTAAAATTGAAGTCTGTCATATTGAAAATAGCTTCTATGTTAAGTTGATAGCATTGTGATTCACTCCTTATAGTGATCAGCTTCTCTCACAGTCTTCCTTGTGCCCTTGCAAAGCTGGACTTTTGAACCAAGGGTGTAAAACAGATGATGGGGGTGGGGAAAGCTGGCCCCCTCCATTCCCTAAGGAAAATTCTCAGTCACTGTTTTTCATATGCCCAGAACTTGGCCAGAGATCCACAGTCTGGATAGGCTTGTTTATGATAAAAAGGTAACCTCAGTGAGTTCTGTGTTCAAAAAAGGCATTAGCAATCATGATGACTCATTCATTATGTGGTGTCCTACTGTTTTCATGTGCTTTTGATTTTACATTGCAAGTAAAGGGATCTGCTTCCCCCAATCCAGACTCAGATAGGTAAGATCCCTTTAAGCTCCTAGCCATGATTGTTCAGCCACCCCAGGATCTATCAAAAGATAGAATAGCTTTATATCAATCCAAGGCCAGGTTTGTCTTGGAATTTACATGCCCACTGTTTCCAGCTGAGCCAGGTGTAACTTTGAGTCATGGGCTTAAAGCTAAAGAGACCTTAAGGTTCACTTTGTCCAACCCCTTCATTTTACAAATAGAGACACCAAGGCTCAGAGAGACAGTATGACTTGTTCTGGGTCCCAAAGTTGGTTAAAGGCACAGACTCAACCTGATTCTCAATCTGTTTTTTTTTTTCTAGTACACAAACTATCTCTGGACTGAACAACCCTAGCCTATAATTTGACAAAGTCTTGTACTTATCCCTGTGTTGGTTATGCCAAACACATTAATCTAGATTGAGATAAGTTCATAGTACTCATTTAATAGATTTTTAGGCCATTTTGGCACCAGAGGATATCAAATGAAGGATACCAGTACTAATCACAAATGACCATTTTTTAACTTGGGAAGGTCTGTTTGCTTCTCCTACTTCCTTTGTTTTCTCTCTACTATGTGCTTTTTTTTTTTAATCAGACTGTGCTTACCCTGTATTTGCTTAGTAGAAAGATAGATGTCTTCAGCTCCTATACTATGGTAAACAATAAAATAAATAACTTTGCAATGCTCCTAAAGCCTTCCATTAAACAGCACAAAGTGACTCTGTAGACATGATTTAGTAAAATAAATTAGTTTTCTTCCAGTCAGAAAACAGTTTACTCACTGGAGAGAGCCCCATTGCCAACCCTGAAGGATGCCAGCTGTCCAGAACAGAGATTCAAGAGACCTAACATAAAGTGCAGTAGTAACTGGAGCCTAGATTAAGAGATTACTACCCAAGAAAGGTGAAGGAATTGGAGAAAGGATTGAATGATGTTCTACCAGGAGAACTAAGATACGTGAAGTATATTTTAACATGTCACTTTAATGAGGCATGAAAACAGCTTGCAAGTGCAAAGTGCAAATGGAGCATTTTACCTCTTACAATTTATGTTATCTTTGTTTATATTTGATAGAACATTATGAGGTCAGGGTGGGGGTGCTACAAGTAGAATGTTGATTCATCAGCACACCCTACTGGCTTGGAGTGAGATGGCAACAGAGAACAATAGAAGTCTTCAACAAAGATG
>NW_020946238.1:0-5808 GCF_900497805.2 Vombatus ursinus | reverse complement strand
ACTTTTGGGACACCCAGTAAAGCACTTTAAAATTTGAAGTTTTATTTTATATTTTTCTTACACCCTCACATGAGGCACCTAGCATTTTGAGATAGGCATTTCATGCATTGTTATCCATATTTTGTGAATGAAGGAAATGAGAGTCATAGAAGTTTAATAACTGAAACATGGTCATTCACCTTGTTATTCATTCATTCACTGGCATCCAATTCTTAGTGATGCTATGGGCCATAGCATGACAATACTGTTCATGTTTTTTTTTTGTTGTTTGTTTGTTTGTTTGTTTGTTTTATTTTTGGAGTGATTTGCCATTTTCATTCTGCAGTGGATTAAAGCAAACAAACATTAAGTCACTTGCCCAGGGTCACACAGCTAGTAAGTATCTGAGATTAAATTTAAACTCAGGTCTTTCTGACTCAGGCCATCTAGCTGCTGTCATTCATGTAGTAACCAATAAACAATTATTTGTCTCAGTGCCCGAAACATGGTAATCATTTAATAAATTTTAATTGATGGATTGATTGATTGATTGATTAACAAATGCTAGATACTGCTAGACCTCTGGAATACAAAGATAGAAAAAATCGCTTAACTTTCTCACTCAGAGTCCATTGTTCTATTCACTAACCAGAGTATATCTGAAAAGAATTAAATACACCCCCCCCAAAAAAACTGCTTTTCAAACATTATATATGTGAGGAATAGGTCATCCTCTTACATTATTTAGATAGCCAGTATCTGCTAATGACTACTATATTGCCCAGGCTATCAAAAGAACTAAATGAATATTTATTAAATTGAAATGGAAGTATAATAGTAGCAGCAATAACAAACAACCTACATCACCATTACCACACACATTTCCAGCAGTGTCATCTTGCATCTTATATACATGACCTAGACATATTCTTAGGGCCATTTCCCATAATACTTGTTTAAATGATTTATAATGTTAAAATTATGCAGGCTTCATCTGATAACTATAACTTCTTAGGAAGGGAGCAGGGCCAACATAAATGTGTATAGATTACATTTGTTGTTATTATTGCTGTTCAGTCGTTTCAGTTGTATCCCACTTTTCTTGACTCCATGTTGAGGTTTAGAGTTGGGAGAGCTGGTTCAGGTGTGAAAGAATTCACTTAGACCTTCTTTGTAACTATTGGGAGCTTTATTGATGCAAAAGCAGTGGGCTAGATCTGGAAAGAGGACTAGCAACTTACAGAGGGACAGGGACAGTTTTATAAGGACAAGATGAGGCAGATGGTTGCTTACAAGATAGTTTTATAAGTTTTATGGGGGTTAAAGATTAGAGACAGGTCAAGAAAGGATTTTATGACATAGAATGTAGGAGACAAAGGGAGTTCTTTCTGGTATACAGGGCATGAGGGCACAGGTTAAAAGTTAAAGGATAAGGGGGACATAGGCTAAGGGACACAAAAGCAATTCTTTTGGTACCAGTTCAAGATAAGTGGGAAAACACTTTAGGATGCCTTTCAAGTTACAGAATAAACTAGGGTTTCACAAAGTACTGGAAAAGCAGCATTAATATTCTCTTAACCTTTAGGGCACTGTATGTCTTCTGCTTCACCCATTTGGGGTTTTCTTGACAAAGATACTAGAATGGTTTCACATTTCCTTCTCTAGCTCATTTTCAAAGGGAGAATTGAAGTGAACAAAGTTAAGTGACTTGTCCAGCCAGGATCACACAGCTAGTAAGTGTCTGAGACCAAATTTGAACTCAGGTTTTCCTGATTATAGGCCCAGTGCTCTAACCACTGAACTACCTAGATGTCCTGTATTACATTATCTTATATGAATTATAAATAAACAGTACTGGTGAATGGAATGGGGAAGAAAGGAAAATGCGATTTAAGGAAAGAAAGGAAACAACCAGTTTCAGAAGAATTAACCAGGAGTTTATATATTATGGTCAGGGAATATGCTAAGGTATTCAAATTAAAAATCCATTGCCAGGCAATCTGTAGTAGGTTGTCTTAAACAATTGGTTCCTGTAATCCTTTGGCTTACTCTGATGATTTCATAATTTGAATTGTGTTCAGCTCTGTTTTATGTAGTTGATATCAAGTCTTTAACACTCCTATTTTTTTCCTCCTGAATTACTTCTTTACATTTTTGATTGATCAAATTAACCCTTTTCTCCTACCATTTCACTTTTTTTAACCAGTTATGATGGTCCATTATCAGCTCTGTGCCCTTTATGCCCTTGGAAATCCATTTATTATCTTCCCTTAATGCAGTGTTCTAGTTGAAATTTGAAAATTAAGAGAATTTTTGTTTGGAGGTAAGGGTTGGTGTCAGTTAAGGGGAAATGAAAGTCTTTTTATGTAAGTATTGACTTCCTTGTAACTCTCTCTCTTCCTAAAGCTTGATATAGTTCATAAGAGATCATTTCAAAAACCTATTGAACACACACACACACACACACACACAGATACTATGTGATTATTTATACCTCATTAATGATAAGGCACATTATATAAATTTTTGATTGATTCTTTAGAAACTTTCACTGCTTGCTTCCCTTCTTTCCTTAAAGTGCATTTCCCTTTCTTCCCTCTTCCATTCATCTATATTATTTGTCAACTAAATCAGATAATCAGATCAAGATGAAATTCTTATGTCCTCTATATGTACTAATGATTGCACAATGGATCACTAGATTCAGAAATTCTTTAGAATCTCATGTTACTAGCAATCCATGTGGACTTCTATTTAAGCAGCAACATTTGCAGTTTCCTTTTTTAAACAACCTCAACAACCATATTTTTTCCATCTCAAGGAAAAGCTCTACACTGTATATCACATACAGACAAGGCCAGAAAAAAATGATTTCATCCAACTTGACATCCATTTGAAGGCAACCATTTGAAAATGAATGACTTAGAGATATCAACACATATTCCCTTTATGGCAAGTATTTCCTCATTCTAGATTTTTAGGGAGCTTGGTAGCAATTTTCAACCATGGTATTAAAATATGATGAAGACTACTGACACAAGCTTCTCTGGTAATGCCAATATCATGAGTTTTTAGTACTGGGAATCTTAACTGCTTTGACAAATAGTCACAACAGCGAAGAAAATTTGCAAGAATTCAAATCATTGACAGATCATAAATAAAAATGCAATTATTTATTAAACTGAGTATGATTTATTAGCTAAAAATGGCAAAGTAGCATAGATAGAACATTGTATTAGAAGTCTGGATATGCATTCCATCCTAGAAATTTACTAGTCTGTATCTTGCCCATAAAGTATACACATATGGTGAAAGAAGTAGCTCATTTACCCTCTCATTGCCTCTGTTTAAAAATCTGTAAATGACTATTATACTATTCATACTACTTATCTTATTGTGAAGAAAAGTCTTTGTAAATGTTAAAACATGTAATAGTTTGATTAAAGAATTTATTTCATGATGTCACTATGGCCAAAATATGTATCATTTATTGGCTAATCTTCTACTCCAAACCTTCAACTTGGGCCTTCAGATACCTTGTCTCCCACCTGAGATGAACACATCTATGGTATAGACCTGGAAGAGAGCTGCCAGGTTCAGCACCATATAAATAGTTGGTCCCAGGTGCACAGGCCACACTTAATGCTATCTAATTATCTTTGAGGACTCTAGTGCCTATCCAGTGAAGTCTTCTTGCCATCAGTTTTGTCACCTGTCACAATCTCTTCTTCCCTTTGTACTTCTTTTTTCCTCTGGGAACAATAATCAAATTGATATTAACATTGTTTCTGTAAGGGTATTCATGATAATCTACTGCCCTGTAATTCTATTCACAATCCTTGTGACTTTATCAACCAAAGCTTTGTTTACCAGTTAACCCACTCCAAAAAAGATGTGATATATGCCTTTAATAGAATGTAACATCTTTGAGGGCAAGAATCATCTCATTTTTATATTTATATTTCCTGTACCTACCTCAGTAGCCTAAATATAGTGGGCACTTAATCAATACTTGTAGATTGACTTATCCTATTTTTGCAATATCCCTCATTTGATCTTTTCTCTCCACTCTCATTTCCATTGCCACATTCAGAGATTCAAACTCACATGATCGTAAATTTAGAGAAGGAAAGGAATTTGGAGGTCATCAGGTTCATCCTCCCTACTTTACAGACAGGGATCCATAGCCCAGAGAGGTAAAGTAATTTGCTCAAGGTCACATAAAAAGTTAATAGAAGATCCAAGATTTTAACCCAGGTCCTTTGATTGTAAAACCAGTGTAATTTCTTTTGTTCTACATTTCATCTTCCATATCCACAAATACCTTACAATATGGCCTTTGATCAAAGAACTCAACTGAAACTACTTTCTCAAAAGTTACCAAAGGTCATTGAGTTGGTAAATTTGATGTTTTCTCTTTTGTCTCATGCATCTTAATCTTTTTGACCTTTCCAAAACTTTCTAATTTTTCTCCCTATATATTCTCTCTCTTGTCTGTTTCTTTGACACCATTTTCTTCTAGTTTTCCTTCTACCCTTCAGATAGATTCTTTTCAGTCTCCTTTGCTGATTCATCCAGTAGTCTATCAAACATCAATGATAGGTATATCTTAAGGCTAATTATTACCCTGGTAAGATGGGTCCTCTTTTCTTTTCACTCTATAGTCTTTTACTTAGTGATTTCTTATATTCTTATGAATTCTATAATTATTTATTTGCAGTTGACTGATCTATTTCTATATCTATCACCTATCTATCAGTGTGTATATATGCATATACATGTATGCATACACACTACATAGATGTATACACACACACACACACATATATATATATTATATAGTATATATTGCATATAAAACACATGCACATATTTCCTAAGAGGATGATGTTGCCCATGACAGGTCAGGTGATAGGTTTAACTTCAAGTACAGTGAGTTTATGGAGCAGGTGGGGTGTGCAAGGTAGTTTATCCTACAGACATATGTCCAGCTCTAGTAATTCTCATGAACTCCAATACTTTATGTTTAGCTGCCTATGAAACTAAGAGCAAAAATATCATGAATTCACCCATTTGCCTTTCATCTCTACCCCAAACAAACTAAAACCAGTCAATTATTCTTCAAGTTTTCACTGAAGTACTCTCATTTGGAATAAACTGAAGTAACCCTTCTTTCCAATAATAATATGAAGAAAATCTTCCCCAGAGCCCAAGTCTAATATTTAGGAAAAGATATCTCTTCTCTTTTGTCTTCCTTCAGAAATAAACTTCTTTTGAACTCTTGAGCTCCCTTTTTATCCTGGAACTTGGCAGTGAGGTCACTTTGCCTGGACTGTTTTCATTCAATTTCCCCAGGCTTTTGTTGGGTGAATGACTGCAACTTGACTTTTTGCAAGATCCATAGTGTTTTGAACTTCAACCAAAATATGTTAGGTAATCCAGTTTTTTTTCTTTAATATAAGATTAAAAATAAAACAGGATTGTTCACAAAGTGTACTAGGAAAAATTGTTAAGAACTCAAATGCGAATTAACTACATTGACATCAAAAACTAAATAGTGCCAATGACATCCAAAAGAGTTCATATTAATTAGTCAAAGATTTGATATGCAAAAAGAACATAATTTTCCCATATCACTGTAAGTTTTTTAATATGCCTCATTTGCATACTTTAATATTGCAATACTGACACAAGACACAGTCTTGCAGAGATATACTAAATTGATTTCTTGTACACATAGTATAGCACTTGAAATGATCTTTTAATATTATCATTCCCCCCAAAAAAATCTTTAAAAATCTCATCAAACTCACATTGTATTATCTTCCT
>NW_020946237.1:0-5805 GCF_900497805.2 Vombatus ursinus | reverse complement strand
ACTTTTGGGACACCCAGTAAAGCACTTTAAAATTTGAAGTTTTATTTTATATTTTTCTTACACCCTCACATGAGGCACCTAGCATTTTGAGATAGGCATTTCATGCATTGTTATCCATATTTTGTGAATGAAGGAAATGAGAGTCATAGAAGTTTAATAACTGAAACATGGTCATTCACCTTGTTATTCATTCATTCACTGGCATCCAATTCTTAGTGATGCTATGGGCCATAGCATGACAATACTGTTCATGTTTTTTTTTGTTGTTTGTTTGTTTGTTTGTTTGTTTTATTTTTGGAGTGATTTGCCATTTTCATTCTGCAGTGGATTAAAGCAAACAAACATTAAGTCACTTGCCCAGGGTCACACAGCTAGTAAGTATCTGAGATTAAATTTAAACTCAGGTCTTTCTGACTCAGGCCATCTAGCTGCTGTCATTCATGTAGTAACCAATAAACAATTATTTGTCTCAGTGCCCGAAACATGGTAATCATTTAATAAATTTTAATTGATGGATTGATTGATTGATTGATTAACAAATGCTAGATACTGCTAGACCTCTGGAATACAAAGATAGAAAAAATCGCTTAACTTTCTCACTCAGAGTCCATTGTTCTATTCACTAACCAGAGTATATCTGAAAAGAATTAAATACACCCCCCCAAAAAAACTGCTTTTCAAACATTATATATGTGAGGAATAGGTCATCCTCTTACATTATTTAGATAGCCAGTATCTGCTAATGACTACTATATTGCCCAGGCTATCAAAAGAACTAAATGAATATTTATTAAATTGAAATGGAAGTATAATAGTAGCAGCAATAACAAACAACCTACATCACCATTACCACACACATTTCCAGCAGTGTCATCTTGCATCTTATATACATGACCTAGACATATTCTTAGGGCCATTTCCCATAATACTTGTTTAAATGATTTATAATGTTAAAATTATGCAGGCTTCATCTGATAACTATAACTTCTTAGGAAGGGAGCAGGGCCAACATAAATGTGTATAGATTACATTTGTTGTTATTATTGCTGTTCAGTCGTTTCAGTTGTATCCCACTTTTCTTGACTCCATGTTGAGGTTTAGAGTTGGGAGAGCTGGTTCAGGTGTGAAAGAATTCACTTAGACCTTCTTTGTAACTATTGGGAGCTTTATTGATGCAAAAGCAGTGGGCTAGATCTGGAAAGAGGACTAGCAACTTACAGAGGGACAGGGACAGTTTTATAAGGACAAGATGAGGCAGATGGTTGCTTACAAGATAGTTTTATAAGTTTTATGGGGGTTAAAGATTAGAGACAGGTCAAGAAAGGATTTTATGACATAGAATGTAGGAGACAAAGGGAGTTCTTTCTGGTATACAGGGCATGAGGGCACAGGTTAAAAGTTAAAGGATAAGGGGGACATAGGCTAAGGGACACAAAAGCAATTCTTTTGGTACCAGTTCAAGATAAGTGGGAAAACACTTTAGGATGCCTTTCAAGTTACAGAATAAACTAGGGTTTCACAAAGTACTGGAAAAGCAGCATTAATATTCTCTTAACCTTTAGGGCACTGTATGTCTTCTGCTTCACCCATTTGGGGTTTTCTTGACAAAGATACTAGAATGGTTTCACATTTCCTTCTCTAGCTCATTTTCAAAGGGAGAATTGAAGTGAACAAAGTTAAGTGACTTGTCCAGCCAGGATCACACAGCTAGTAAGTGTCTGAGACCAAATTTGAACTCAGGTTTTCCTGATTATAGGCCCAGTGCTCTAACCACTGAACTACCTAGATGTCCTGTATTACATTATCTTATATGAATTATAAATAAACAGTACTGGTGAATGGAATGGGGAAGAAAGGAAAATGCGATTTAAGGAAAGAAAGGAAACAACCAGTTTCAGAAGAATTAACCAGGAGTTTATATATTATGGTCAGGGAATATGCTAAGGTATTCAAATTAAAAATCCATTGCCAGGCAATCTGTAGTAGGTTGTCTTAAACAATTGGTTCCTGTAATCCTTTGGCTTACTCTGATGATTTCATAATTTGAATTGTGTTCAGCTCTGTTTTATGTAGTTGATATCAAGTCTTTAACACTCCTATTTTTTTCCTCCTGAATTACTTCTTTACATTTTTGATTGATCAAATTAACCCTTTTCTCCTACCATTTCACTTTTTTTAACCAGTTATGATGGTCCATTATCAGCTCTGTGCCCTTTATGCCCTTGGAAATCCATTTATTATCTTCCCTTAATGCAGTGTTCTAGTTGAAATTTGAAAATTAAGAGAATTTTTGTTTGGAGGTAAGGGTTGGTGTCAGTTAAGGGGAAATGAAAGTCTTTTTATGTAAGTATTGACTTCCTTGTAACTCTCTCTCTTCCTAAAGCTTGATATAGTTCATAAGAGATCATTTCAAAAACCTATTGAACACACACACACACACACACACACAGATACTATGTGATTATTTATACCTCATTAATGATAAGGCACATTATATAAATTTTTGATTGATTCTTTAGAAACTTTCACTGCTTGCTTCCCTTCTTTCCTTAAAGTGCATTTCCCTTTCTTCCCTCTTCCATTCATCTATATTATTTGTCAACTAAATCAGATAATCAGATCAAGATGAAATTCTTATGTCCTCTATATGTACTAATGATTGCACAATGGATCACTAGATTCAGAAATTCTTTAGAATCTCATGTTACTAGCAATCCATGTGGACTTCTATTTAAGCAGCAACATTTGCAGTTTCCTTTTTTAAACAACCTCAACAACCATATTTTTTCCATCTCAAGGAAAAGCTCTACACTGTATATCACATACAGACAAGGCCAGAAAAAAATGATTTCATCCAACTTGACATCCATTTGAAGGCAACCATTTGAAAATGAATGACTTAGAGATATCAACACATATTCCCTTTATGGCAAGTATTTCCTCATTCTAGATTTTTAGGGAGCTTGGTAGCAATTTTCAACCATGGTATTAAAATATGATGAAGACTACTGACACAAGCTTCTCTGGTAATGCCAATATCATGAGTTTTTAGTACTGGGAATCTTAACTGCTTTGACAAATAGTCACAACAGCGAAGAAAATTTGCAAGAATTCAAATCATTGACAGATCATAAATAAAAATGCAATTATTTATTAAACTGAGTATGATTTATTAGCTAAAAATGGCAAAGTAGCATAGATAGAACATTGTATTAGAAGTCTGGATATGCATTCCATCCTAGAAATTTACTAGTCTGTATCTTGCCCATAAAGTATACACATATGGTGAAAGAAGTAGCTCATTTACCCTCTCATTGCCTCTGTTTAAAAATCTGTAAATGACTATTATACTATTCATACTACTTATCTTATTGTGAAGAAAAGTCTTTGTAAATGTTAAAACATGTAATAGTTTGATTAAAGAATTTATTTCATGATGTCACTATGGCCAAAATATGTATCATTTATTGGCTAATCTTCTACTCCAAACCTTCAACTTGGGCCTTCAGATACCTTGTCTCCCACCTGAGATGAACACATCTATGGTATAGACCTGGAAGAGAGCTGCCAGGTTCAGCACCATATAAATAGTTGGTCCCAGGTGCACAGGCCACACTTAATGCTATCTAATTATCTTTGAGGACTCTAGTGCCTATCCAGTGAAGTCTTCTTGCCATCAGTTTTGTCACCTGTCACAATCTCTTCTTCCCTTTGTACTTCTTTTTTCCTCTGGGAACAATAATCAAATTGATATTAACATTGTTTCTGTAAGGGTATTCATGATAATCTACTGCCCTGTAATTCTATTCACAATCCTTGTGACTTTATCAACCAAAGCTTTGTTTACCAGTTAACCCACTCCAAAAAAGATGTGATATATGCCTTTAATAGAATGTAACATCTTTGAGGGCAAGAATCATCTCATTTTTATATTTATATTTCCTGTACCTACCTCAGTAGCCTAAATATAGTGGGCACTTAATCAATACTTGTAGATTGACTTATCCTATTTTTGCAATATCCCTCATTTGATCTTTTCTCTCCACTCTCATTTCCATTGCCACATTCAGAGATTCAAACTCACATGATCGTAAATTTAGAGAAGGAAAGGAATTTGGAGGTCATCAGGTTCATCCTCCCTACTTTACAGACAGGGATCCATAGCCCAGAGAGGTAAAGTAATTTGCTCAAGGTCACATAAAAAGTTAATAGAAGATCCAAGATTTTAACCCAGGTCCTTTGATTGTAAAACCAGTGTAATTTCTTTTGTTCTACATTTCATCTTCCATATCCACAAATACCTTACAATATGGCCTTTGATCAAAGAACTCAACTGAAACTACTTTCTCAAAAGTTACCAAAGGTCATTGAGTTGGTAAATTTGATGTTTTCTCTTTTGTCTCATGCATCTTAATCTTTTTGACCTTTCCAAAACTTTCTAATTTTTCTCCCTATATATTCTCTCTCTTGTCTGTTTCTTTGACACCATTTTCTTCTAGTTTTCCTTCTACCCTTCAGATAGATTCTTTTCAGTCTCCTTTGCTGATTCATCCAGTAGTCTATCAAACATCAATGATAGGTATATCTTAAGGCTAATTATTACCCTGGTAAGATGGGTCCTCTTTTCTTTTCACTCTATAGTCTTTTACTTAGTGATTTCTTATATTCTTATGAATTCTATAATTATTTATTTGCAGTTGACTGATCTATTTCTATATCTATCACCTATCTATCAGTGTGTATATATGCATATACATGTATGCATACACACTACATAGATGTATACACACACACACACACATATATATATATTATATAGTATATATTGCATATAAAACACATGCACATATTTCCTAAGAGGATGATGTTGCCCATGACAGGTCAGGTGATAGGTTTAACTTCAAGTACAGTGAGTTTATGGAGCAGGTGGGGTGTGCAAGGTAGTTTATCCTACAGACATATGTCCAGCTCTAGTAATTCTCATGAACTCCAATACTTTATGTTTAGCTGCCTATGAAACTAAGAGCAAAAATATCATGAATTCACCCATTTGCCTTTCATCTCTACCCCAAACAAACTAAAACCAGTCAATTATTCTTCAAGTTTTCACTGAAGTACTCTCATTTGGAATAAACTGAAGTAACCCTTCTTTCCAATAATAATATGAAGAAAATCTTCCCCAGAGCCCAAGTCTAATATTTAGGAAAAGATATCTCTTCTCTTTTGTCTTCCTTCAGAAATAAACTTCTTTTGAACTCTTGAGCTCCCTTTTTATCCTGGAACTTGGCAGTGAGGTCACTTTGCCTGGACTGTTTTCATTCAATTTCCCCAGGCTTTTGTTGGGTGAATGACTGCAACTTGACTTTTTGCAAGATCCATAGTGTTTTGAACTTCAACCAAAATATGTTAGGTAATCCAGTTTTTTTTCTTTAATATAAGATTAAAAATAAAACAGGATTGTTCACAAAGTGTACTAGGAAAAATTGTTAAGAACTCAAATGCGAATTAACTACATTGACATCAAAAACTAAATAGTGCCAATGACATCCAAAAGAGTTCATATTAATTAGTCAAAGATTTGATATGCAAAAAGAACATAATTTTCCCATATCACTGTAAGTTTTTTAATATGCCTCATTTGCATACTTTAATATTGCAATACTGACACAAGACACAGTCTTGCAGAGATATACTAAATTGATTTCTTGTACACATAGTATAGCACTTGAAATGATCTTTTAATATTATCATTCCCCCCAAAAAATCTTTAAAAATCTCATCAAACTCACATTGTATTATCTTCCT
>NW_020946236.1:0-6561 GCF_900497805.2 Vombatus ursinus | reverse complement strand
AGATAGATAGATAGATAGATAGATAGATAGATAGATAGATAGATAGATAGATAGATAGATAGATAGATATGCGTAGTTATGTGTATATACACACAAACACACACACATTTACCCTTTACAATTTCATCTAATCTCTCACTCTCTGTATGATCTGGCTTAGCAGACTCCCATAATGAACTTTGATTGGTTTTCCTTCAACAGTTTATTGTTGGTTTTTTTATTTTTCTTTTAGTTGTGTTACATTGAAATTCATATACAAATTAATTATCTTTCATTGTTTGCAAATATGTTTTAATTTTAATCAAGATTGTATTGTTAATGTGTCTTTTCCTCAATAATTTGTTATTTAAGATGGCAGATTGAATGAAGTTATGTTTCCCCATTATGTGTGTTGTAAGATGGAAAGTAGATTATAAGTAATTGAAAAGCAATATTTGTATCTTTTATTTAATTTTATTTTAATTATCTAATTTTGGACTTAAGCAACTTTGCTGCAAGGGAAGGAATATGTAGTTCTACTATGCTTTTCTGGGTCTTAGCTTTCTTCATCTTAGCATCAAGAAGGGCCTTAGTTTCTTCCTTCTTTAATTTCTTTTTATTATTCATTTTTTTTTGTTTTGAGTTCCAAATTCTCTTCCTCCATCCATCCCTTTTCCTACCTATTGAGAAAGCAAGCATATGATACTCATATGTGTGAAGTGATGCAAAACATATTTCCATATTAACCATGTTGAAAAAAAAAGTGAAAAAAAATATGCTTCAATCTGTCCTCAGAGTCCATCAGTTCTCTTTCTGGAATTGGATAGAATTTTTCATCATGAGTCATTTGAAATTGCTGTGGTTCATTATATTGATCAGAATAGCTATGTCATTCACAGTTGATTATCAATCCAATATTGTTGTTACTGTGTGTAATGTTCTCCTGGTTCTGCTCACTTCACTTTGCTACAGTTCATTAAAGTATTCCAAGGTTTTTCTCAAACCATTCCCTTCTTTATATCTTCCTAACAGCATTCCATCATAACCATATGCCACACCTTGTTCAAATATTCCACAACTGATGAGCATCCTCTCAGTTCCCAATTCTTTCCCATCACAAGAAGAGCTATTATAAATATTTTTTTTGTACACATGGATTCTTTTCCTTTTTATTTGATCTCTTTGGTATACACACCTAGTAGCAGTATTGCTGGGTCAAGGCTGAACCAGTTTATACTTCACCCAAGGGTGCATTAGTATACCTACTTTTCCATATCCCCTCCAGCATTCTGTCATGTTTGCAAAAGTGTGCTCCAATAGTTGTTCCCATTGTCTATCATGATATATTAAATAAATCAAATATTTGCTGATGAGATTCTATCAGTAAACTAATCAAGGCAATTGTTTTGTGTTGGTTAAACTCCTCTAAGAAACAGTAATGGATAGAATGTGTTTATTTTGTTTCTTTTGGGGGAAGCATTTTAAAAGCTTAAAAAATATATCATCATATAGTCACATACAATGCCTTCTCATCTTTATCCTTTTATCTAAATTAGTATCAACTGATCTCTCATGTAACCACTTAAATGATTTAAATATTAAAAGACAGTTGAAATTACTCCCAGATTGGTAACCAGTAATTTCGTGTATATGATATAGAAAATTTTCATGTTTTTGATGGTCAATACTCATGTCCAATGTATTATGTCTCTCTTCATTGAGAAAATATTAATGATACACAGGTAGAAATTTCCAGAGTAATCTCAAAGTCTGTGGACTCTTTTATTTCTTTATTTTCAACCATATTCTTTTTTTTCATTCTCACCTATGTATACTTTTTTATCAAAGTCATTGGATTCCACGGTATTTGTAAACTTTGTTAGAAAAATCATGAATTTCTTCAAATAATTTCTTTATTTTTATATGCTCTACAACAAATATTGACACATAATCTAGAATCATTTCATTTTTGTACTCATCATAAATATTGTATGGTAAATTGAAGAAATGTCCAATGAACTAATTTATTATTGTCTTTAAGGATACTATGATACCAAATCTTTTGTTTTAGCATCTGAAAATCATAGAAATGGAGCAAGGTACTTCAGATGTCATCCAGTTCAAAATGCCCAATTCATAGATGAGGAATTTGAGACTCATAGAGTTTAAGTCATGCTACATTCATAAAAATATCAAGCATCAGACAGCGTATTCCAACCTAAATTCTGAATGCACTCAATTTCTCCTAGGAGAGGAGTTCTTATCTTGAAACCCAGGAAGTATTTCAGGGCTTCTATTTACTTGGTTTATTTTCAAATGCATCTTTATCTCCACTAACCTCTAACTGAAACTTAGAATTTCCTTTAATGATGAATCTATGCAAGAAACTTTATTCTGAAAAATGCTATTCAACTCCAGAGAGAACTGATTAATTCTGAGTGCAGATTGGAGCATGTTTTTTTATTGGGTGTGTGTGTGTGTGTGTGTGTGTGTGTGTGTGTGTGTGTGTGTGTGTGTGTGTTTTCCAACATGGTTAATATGGGAATTTAAAAAAAAATACTTTTATTCTAAGAGAAGGTATGAATGAGACTTGTCCAAAGGCATTAAAATCCCATTCTTAAGAAAGTTTGTGAACTAATTTTTCTCATTTATTTGTAAATTCTTTATGTCTTATGGTTTCATTTTTTTTTGCAAGAATGTATATATGGATGTGGTACATTACCTGTAACAGTACATTAATAATACCACAATTAGGGGATCTTTATATGTCATAACTTCATAGTATTTAGAGTAATTTAATTTAATATTCATAGATGGTGTAGGATTATTCTGATTCTTAGCATCTCTTGTTTAGCATTTGTTTTCCACAATTTTGCCTTGATAACTGAAGAAATGGAAGAGAGCTGAAGATATGTTTCATGGATTGCTGTAAAAGTGGCTACTATCCTAAATGATTAGACTTCCTTGTTTGACTGGACAGGATATCATCATCAGAAACAATTTGTCAGCTGAGCAGTTCTCAAATTCTTTTTTTTTTAGTTTGGTAAGGCTTAGCATAGATTGTCCTTTACCTGGTAGAGACTGCAAGAACCCTCAATTATCAGGGGAAGCATCACAGTAGGACTTCTGTTGAGGCTCAAGTAAACAAAATAAGGAAAGAGAAAACAAAAAAAAAGGATTCAAAAGAAAAATACAAACATGAGAGTAAAAAGAACTCCCACAAATAGTTATCAATCAATAAACATTTATTAAGAACCTGCTATGTGTTAAGTAAGGTACTAAATGCTGGGAATACAAAAAGAAGGAAATAACAATTGCTTCCCTCAAGTAACTTGGAATCTAACTTATCAACCATGAGCATTCACTAATGAATTTAATCTCTTCAGATCTGTAAGTCAATAAAGATTTAGTAAGAGCCAAAGATATGCCAAGCCCTGAGTGAAGCCCTGAAGATTTGATTACTAATCCTCTCTGTCAGTGTTCACTCTCTGAGAAGTAAACAGTTGATTGAAAAAGATGGTGTCTGAGAATGGAGTTTGAATTTTTGGCTTGAAAGAATGATGGGCTCTTATCCAGGAATATTGTGCACTTAATGTAGGTGTGTAGAAAATCAAATATCAGGATTAAATATCAGGAGGTGAAAATGACATACATATACCTACCAAGTTAGATACCAAAGCAAAAAAGAAGGGGAAAAAAGGAGACAAACAGATTTAAGTGACTTGGCCAGGGTCACATAACTAGTAAGTATCTGAACCATACCAATACCCAGGAAGTCATAGGACACAAAGTACTTTAAAAGAGGCAGTGCTAAAATCTCGGCTTCAGATACTAGAAACGAAAAGCACGAAGTATAACCAGAAATCAAAATGGCAAGGTAAACAATATATCCTGATGCCAGAAAACAATGCTGACTTCATAGATATCACTGAGACTCAGGGAGGTGGAAGACACAATTAGAATATGGCTGGTATCAAATATCTTTTTTCAAAATGAAAAGGATAGACAAAGAAGGGAGAGAAGAGTAACATGAATTATAAGTCTTTCTGATTCCAAGCCCAGTGTTCTATCCACTGTTCCACCTAGCTACTTTACTCAAGTGCTACTATATGGTTGCAAAGAATATCTCCAAAGAATTAAAGTCTCATGTTATGAAAAGGCATTGAAAAGATGGGTAGAGAATATAAAATGATTGCAGTGGAATTGTATGGAAGCAGCATAAAATATGCTATCAATATTTGTAGGAATGAAAAATAAGAGGGACCGGTCATGGGAACAAACCAAGGAGTATCTCAAATAGAATAATATAGCAAACACTACATTATGCTATGGGTTGCTAAGTGATGCCATGAAATGAACACTAGACCTGAAATCAAGAAGACTTGGGTTCAAAGGAAGGAGTCAGAAATTTACTAGCTATGCTACTGTGGGAAAGCCACCTAACTGCTGTTTGCCTGAAGGGTTTATACCAAATAATAATATCCCCCAGGGTTGTTGTGAGGATAAAATGAATTAAGATTTGTAAAGTGTTTTTAAGTCTTAAAGTGCTATATACTTACTATTATTAGTAACACTACTGATAATAATCCAAATATATCAGGCATTACCATTACTGATGGACAGACATGTGTTCCATTGCTGCCCATAAAATGTCCAAAGATCTAAAGGAAAGCCTGTAAGGTATTAGGTGGATTAGATTTGGAAGTTTGAAAAGACATAGACAAGAATCTCATAGGACAAGAGGCATTCATGGATTTCAATATTATCTGTTAATGAGGTCACATATCTATCAAAGTATTGAAGATTGCATCATTTAGAAGTTGATAATCCTGTTATACTCAATCCTGCTTAGGGCATATCTGAATTGTGTTCAGTTCTGAGTACCATATTATATAGCAAGGTAATAAAATTGAGAGTGTAGTGATGGCATTTGAAATTGTTAAGTGCATAGAGATCATCATATACAAGGATTGGCCAGAAGAACTATAAATGTTCAGCCTGGCAATACCTTATAAAGAGCATGATAGTTGCCTTCAAGTATTTGAAGGTGTGTAACTTGGAAGAAGGATTATGATTGTTTTTTCTTATTCTCAAAAGGAAGAATTAGGAAAAAATATTGGTAACTGCAGTGAAGTAAATATCTGTTTAATGAAAAGAAAAACTTCATAACAGGGATTTCAAGAAGTAGAATGGACTGCCTCAGGAGATAGTAAGATCACCATCATTGATGTCTTCAAGGAAAGACTAGATGTTGCTGTTGCTGATGTTGTTATTGTTCAGCCATCTCAGACTCTTTGTGACCCCATTTGGGGTTTTCTTGACAGGGATACTGGAGTGGTTTGCCATTTCATTCTCCAGCTCATTTTATAGATAAGGAACTGAGACAAACAGGTTTACCTGACTTGCTCAGGGTCACATAACAAGTAAGTATCTAAGGCCAGATTGGAATTCAGGAAGATGAGTCTTCCAGACTTCAGGTTTGGCACTATGCCACCTAGCTGCCCTTTAGATGTTGCTTGCTATGTATGTCATTGAGTAGATTTTCGTTTATATATTGCTTGATCTATTTAGTCTCTATAGTTCCTCCCAAATCTGAGGCTCCACAAGCCTGTTTCATTACATGCAAAATAGAGATAAGTTTTCTCATTATCTTCTTAATAGGGCTATTGTTAGTGAAGGTTCAATGCCATTGCTTTCATTGTTTGTCTGTTAGTTGTTGCTGTTGTTTATTAGATCTCTGGTGACATTCATGGTTCTATGCAATTTCTCAGGGCCATTCTATATTTTGCTACCTGTTTCTTTGAACAGTTAATTTGACTTATTGACATCTGGCTATGACTATAAATCCAAAGTAAAATAATATAGGCCTGATATGAAATCTCCCCCAACTCATGGCTTTTTCAAACAAGAAATAAGCAACACTCTATCCCATTTTGCATTCAGCACATAGGTAGGAGAATAGTTTCTGCTATATTTTGTTATCTTCTCAAATGTTTCCTTAATAGTAGGTTATACCATCTGATGGGCAATTTGCCTTTGTAGCATTCTGCATGTCACATTGCTTCCCCTAACGTTAAATAGCTGTGACTAGAAAAAGGCTAATAGAGGTTATACATCTCAATGGAGTGCCTGCCCCCTTTTTACTCTCTATTACATTCATGTCCCCACTCTTCTCTCATTCCAAGCTCACTGGGGATATCTACTACATGAAATACAAATATTTATTCTTCACTGTAGTGTTTGTCTTTTCTAATATCAGATTCTTTTTCTTTCTAATATTTAACTTTTCATTGAAAAAAAAAAAGAAGAGATAACCAATAATGCTCCATTTAGATTTGCTTAAAAATATTAACTCTGTACTACAACTGGAAATTGCTATTTGTGTCAAATCAATAACCAATTCAAATATTTTCTTAAAGCTACTGGCGACCTTTGCTTTTTAAGTAGCTTGAAATAGTCTGCAATCTACATAACTCAACACTCATTTAGTTATTTTTTGTGCCTTATTCATTTTGGTCACCTGTAGGAAATATAATATCACTAATAATGAAAACTGACTCATTTAGAAGATGGCTCAAAAGT
>NW_020946235.1:0-6560 GCF_900497805.2 Vombatus ursinus | reverse complement strand
AGATAGATAGATAGATAGATAGATAGATAGATAGATAGATAGATAGATAGATAGATAGATAGATAGATATGCGTAGTTATGTGTATATACACACAAACACACACACATTTACCCTTTACAATTTCATCTAATCTCTCACTCTCTGTATGATCTGGCTTAGCAGACTCCCATAATGAACTTTGATTGGTTTTCCTTCAACAGTTTATTGTTGGTTTTTTTATTTTTCTTTTAGTTGTGTTACATTGAAATTCATATACAAATTAATTATCTTTCATTGTTTGCAAATATGTTTTAATTTTAATCAAGATTGTATTGTTAATGTGTCTTTTCCTCAATAATTTGTTATTTAAGATGGCAGATTGAATGAAGTTATGTTTCCCCATTATGTGTGTTGTAAGATGGAAAGTAGATTATAAGTAATTGAAAAGCAATATTTGTATCTTTTATTTAATTTTATTTTAATTATCTAATTTTGGACTTAAGCAACTTTGCTGCAAGGGAAGGAATATGTAGTTCTACTATGCTTTTCTGGGTCTTAGCTTTCTTCATCTTAGCATCAAGAAGGGCCTTAGTTTCTTCCTTCTTTAATTTCTTTTTATTATTCATTTTTTTTTGTTTTGAGTTCCAAATTCTCTTCCTCCATCCATCCCTTTTCCTACCTATTGAGAAAGCAAGCATATGATACTCATATGTGTGAAGTGATGCAAAACATATTTCCATATTAACCATGTTGAAAAAAAAAGTGAAAAAAAATATGCTTCAATCTGTCCTCAGAGTCCATCAGTTCTCTTTCTGGAATTGGATAGAATTTTTCATCATGAGTCATTTGAAATTGCTGTGGTTCATTATATTGATCAGAATAGCTATGTCATTCACAGTTGATTATCAATCCAATATTGTTGTTACTGTGTGTAATGTTCTCCTGGTTCTGCTCACTTCACTTTGCTACAGTTCATTAAAGTATTCCAAGGTTTTTCTCAAACCATTCCCTTCTTTATATCTTCCTAACAGCATTCCATCATAACCATATGCCACACCTTGTTCAAATATTCCACAACTGATGAGCATCCTCTCAGTTCCCAATTCTTTCCCATCACAAGAAGAGCTATTATAAATATTTTTTTTGTACACATGGATTCTTTTCCTTTTTATTTGATCTCTTTGGTATACACACCTAGTAGCAGTATTGCTGGGTCAAGGCTGAACCAGTTTATACTTCACCCAAGGGTGCATTAGTATACCTACTTTTCCATATCCCCTCCAGCATTCTGTCATGTTTGCAAAAGTGTGCTCCAATAGTTGTTCCCATTGTCTATCATGATATATTAAATAAATCAAATATTTGCTGATGAGATTCTATCAGTAAACTAATCAAGGCAATTGTTTTGTGTTGGTTAAACTCCTCTAAGAAACAGTAATGGATAGAATGTGTTTATTTTGTTTCTTTTGGGGGAAGCATTTTAAAAGCTTAAAAAATATATCATCATATAGTCACATACAATGCCTTCTCATCTTTATCCTTTTATCTAAATTAGTATCAACTGATCTCTCATGTAACCACTTAAATGATTTAAATATTAAAAGACAGTTGAAATTACTCCCAGATTGGTAACCAGTAATTTCGTGTATATGATATAGAAAATTTTCATGTTTTTGATGGTCAATACTCATGTCCAATGTATTATGTCTCTCTTCATTGAGAAAATATTAATGATACACAGGTAGAAATTTCCAGAGTAATCTCAAAGTCTGTGGACTCTTTTATTTCTTTATTTTCAACCATATTCTTTTTTTTCATTCTCACCTATGTATACTTTTTTATCAAAGTCATTGGATTCCACGGTATTTGTAAACTTTGTTAGAAAAATCATGAATTTCTTCAAATAATTTCTTTATTTTTATATGCTCTACAACAAATATTGACACATAATCTAGAATCATTTCATTTTTGTACTCATCATAAATATTGTATGGTAAATTGAAGAAATGTCCAATGAACTAATTTATTATTGTCTTTAAGGATACTATGATACCAAATCTTTTGTTTTAGCATCTGAAAATCATAGAAATGGAGCAAGGTACTTCAGATGTCATCCAGTTCAAAATGCCCAATTCATAGATGAGGAATTTGAGACTCATAGAGTTTAAGTCATGCTACATTCATAAAAATATCAAGCATCAGACAGCGTATTCCAACCTAAATTCTGAATGCACTCAATTTCTCCTAGGAGAGGAGTTCTTATCTTGAAACCCAGGAAGTATTTCAGGGCTTCTATTTACTTGGTTTATTTTCAAATGCATCTTTATCTCCACTAACCTCTAACTGAAACTTAGAATTTCCTTTAATGATGAATCTATGCAAGAAACTTTATTCTGAAAAATGCTATTCAACTCCAGAGAGAACTGATTAATTCTGAGTGCAGATTGGAGCATGTTTTTTTATTGGGTGTGTGTGTGTGTGTGTGTGTGTGTGTGTGTGTGTGTGTGTGTGTGTGTGTGTTTTCCAACATGGTTAATATGGGAATTTAAAAAAAAATACTTTTATTCTAAGAGAAGGTATGAATGAGACTTGTCCAAAGGCATTAAAATCCCATTCTTAAGAAAGTTTGTGAACTAATTTTTCTCATTTATTTGTAAATTCTTTATGTCTTATGGTTTCATTTTTTTTTGCAAGAATGTATATATGGATGTGGTACATTACCTGTAACAGTACATTAATAATACCACAATTAGGGGATCTTTATATGTCATAACTTCATAGTATTTAGAGTAATTTAATTTAATATTCATAGATGGTGTAGGATTATTCTGATTCTTAGCATCTCTTGTTTAGCATTTGTTTTCCACAATTTTGCCTTGATAACTGAAGAAATGGAAGAGAGCTGAAGATATGTTTCATGGATTGCTGTAAAAGTGGCTACTATCCTAAATGATTAGACTTCCTTGTTTGACTGGACAGGATATCATCATCAGAAACAATTTGTCAGCTGAGCAGTTCTCAAATTCTTTTTTTTTTAGTTTGGTAAGGCTTAGCATAGATTGTCCTTTACCTGGTAGAGACTGCAAGAACCCTCAATTATCAGGGGAAGCATCACAGTAGGACTTCTGTTGAGGCTCAAGTAAACAAAATAAGGAAAGAGAAAACAAAAAAAAAGGATTCAAAAGAAAAATACAAACATGAGAGTAAAAAGAACTCCCACAAATAGTTATCAATCAATAAACATTTATTAAGAACCTGCTATGTGTTAAGTAAGGTACTAAATGCTGGGAATACAAAAAGAAGGAAATAACAATTGCTTCCCTCAAGTAACTTGGAATCTAACTTATCAACCATGAGCATTCACTAATGAATTTAATCTCTTCAGATCTGTAAGTCAATAAAGATTTAGTAAGAGCCAAAGATATGCCAAGCCCTGAGTGAAGCCCTGAAGATTTGATTACTAATCCTCTCTGTCAGTGTTCACTCTCTGAGAAGTAAACAGTTGATTGAAAAAGATGGTGTCTGAGAATGGAGTTTGAATTTTTGGCTTGAAAGAATGATGGGCTCTTATCCAGGAATATTGTGCACTTAATGTAGGTGTGTAGAAAATCAAATATCAGGATTAAATATCAGGAGGTGAAAATGACATACATATACCTACCAAGTTAGATACCAAAGCAAAAAAGAAGGGGAAAAAAGGAGACAAACAGATTTAAGTGACTTGGCCAGGGTCACATAACTAGTAAGTATCTGAACCATACCAATACCCAGGAAGTCATAGGACACAAAGTACTTTAAAAGAGGCAGTGCTAAAATCTCGGCTTCAGATACTAGAAACGAAAAGCACGAAGTATAACCAGAAATCAAAATGGCAAGGTAAACAATATATCCTGATGCCAGAAAACAATGCTGACTTCATAGATATCACTGAGACTCAGGGAGGTGGAAGACACAATTAGAATATGGCTGGTATCAAATATCTTTTTTCAAAATGAAAAGGATAGACAAAGAAGGGAGAGAAGAGTAACATGAATTATAAGTCTTTCTGATTCCAAGCCCAGTGTTCTATCCACTGTTCCACCTAGCTACTTTACTCAAGTGCTACTATATGGTTGCAAAGAATATCTCCAAAGAATTAAAGTCTCATGTTATGAAAAGGCATTGAAAAGATGGGTAGAGAATATAAAATGATTGCAGTGGAATTGTATGGAAGCAGCATAAAATATGCTATCAATATTTGTAGGAATGAAAAATAAGAGGGACCGGTCATGGGAACAAACCAAGGAGTATCTCAAATAGAATAATATAGCAAACACTACATTATGCTATGGGTTGCTAAGTGATGCCATGAAATGAACACTAGACCTGAAATCAAGAAGACTTGGGTTCAAAGGAAGGAGTCAGAAATTTACTAGCTATGCTACTGTGGGAAAGCCACCTAACTGCTGTTTGCCTGAAGGGTTTATACCAAATAATAATATCCCCCAGGGTTGTTGTGAGGATAAAATGAATTAAGATTTGTAAAGTGTTTTTAAGTCTTAAAGTGCTATATACTTACTATTATTAGTAACACTACTGATAATAATCCAAATATATCAGGCATTACCATTACTGATGGACAGACATGTGTTCCATTGCTGCCCATAAAATGTCCAAAGATCTAAAGGAAAGCCTGTAAGGTATTAGGTGGATTAGATTTGGAAGTTTGAAAAGACATAGACAAGAATCTCATAGGACAAGAGGCATTCATGGATTTCAATATTATCTGTTAATGAGGTCACATATCTATCAAAGTATTGAAGATTGCATCATTTAGAAGTTGATAATCCTGTTATACTCAATCCTGCTTAGGGCATATCTGAATTGTGTTCAGTTCTGAGTACCATATTATATAGCAAGGTAATAAAATTGAGAGTGTAGTGATGGCATTTGAAATTGTTAAGTGCATAGAGATCATCATATACAAGGATTGGCCAGAAGAACTATAAATGTTCAGCCTGGCAATACCTTATAAAGAGCATGATAGTTGCCTTCAAGTATTTGAAGGTGTGTAACTTGGAAGAAGGATTATGATTGTTTTTTCTTATTCTCAAAAGGAAGAATTAGGAAAAAATATTGGTAACTGCAGTGAAGTAAATATCTGTTTAATGAAAAGAAAAACTTCATAACAGGGATTTCAAGAAGTAGAATGGACTGCCTCAGGAGATAGTAAGATCACCATCATTGATGTCTTCAAGGAAAGACTAGATGTTGCTGTTGCTGATGTTGTTATTGTTCAGCCATCTCAGACTCTTTGTGACCCCATTTGGGGTTTTCTTGACAGGGATACTGGAGTGGTTTGCCATTTCATTCTCCAGCTCATTTTATAGATAAGGAACTGAGACAAACAGGTTTACCTGACTTGCTCAGGGTCACATAACAAGTAAGTATCTAAGGCCAGATTGGAATTCAGGAAGATGAGTCTTCCAGACTTCAGGTTTGGCACTATGCCACCTAGCTGCCCTTTAGATGTTGCTTGCTATGTATGTCATTGAGTAGATTTTCGTTTATATATTGCTTGATCTATTTAGTCTCTATAGTTCCTCCCAAATCTGAGGCTCCACAAGCCTGTTTCATTACATGCAAAATAGAGATAAGTTTTCTCATTATCTTCTTAATAGGGCTATTGTTAGTGAAGGTTCAATGCCATTGCTTTCATTGTTTGTCTGTTAGTTGTTGCTGTTGTTTATTAGATCTCTGGTGACATTCATGGTTCTATGCAATTTCTCAGGGCCATTCTATATTTTGCTACCTGTTTCTTTGAACAGTTAATTTGACTTATTGACATCTGGCTATGACTATAAATCCAAAGTAAAATAATATAGGCCTGATATGAAATCTCCCCCAACTCATGGCTTTTTCAAACAAGAAATAAGCAACACTCTATCCCATTTTGCATTCAGCACATAGGTAGGAGAATAGTTTCTGCTATATTTTGTTATCTTCTCAAATGTTTCCTTAATAGTAGGTTATACCATCTGATGGGCAATTTGCCTTTGTAGCATTCTGCATGTCACATTGCTTCCCCTAACGTTAAATAGCTGTGACTAGAAAAAGGCTAATAGAGGTTATACATCTCAATGGAGTGCCTGCCCCCTTTTTACTCTCTATTACATTCATGTCCCCACTCTTCTCTCATTCCAAGCTCACTGGGGATATCTACTACATGAAATACAAATATTTATTCTTCACTGTAGTGTTTGTCTTTTCTAATATCAGATTCTTTTTCTTTCTAATATTTAACTTTTCATTGAAAAAAAAAAGAAGAGATAACCAATAATGCTCCATTTAGATTTGCTTAAAAATATTAACTCTGTACTACAACTGGAAATTGCTATTTGTGTCAAATCAATAACCAATTCAAATATTTTCTTAAAGCTACTGGCGACCTTTGCTTTTTAAGTAGCTTGAAATAGTCTGCAATCTACATAACTCAACACTCATTTAGTTATTTTTTGTGCCTTATTCATTTTGGTCACCTGTAGGAAATATAATATCACTAATAATGAAAACTGACTCATTTAGAAGATGGCTCAAAAGT
>NW_020946234.1:0-20813 GCF_900497805.2 Vombatus ursinus | reverse complement strand
TTTTCCTTAATAATTTCTTGAAAGATGATGTCAAGGCTTTTTTTTTTTGATCATGGCTTTCAGATAGTCCAATAATTTTTAAATTACATCTCCTATATCTATTTTCTAGGTCAGTTGTTTTTCCAATGAGATATTTCACATTGTCTTCTACTTTGTCACTCTTTTGGTTTTCTTTTACATTGTCTTGATTTCTCATAAGGTCACTAGCTTCCAATTGCTACTTTTAAGGAAGTATTTTCTTCAGTGAGCTTTTGAACTTCCTTTTCCATTTGACCAGTTCTGCTTTTTGAAGGCATTCTTCTCCTTACTGGCTTTTTGGCCCTCTTTTGCCATTTGGGTTAGGATATTTTTAAGATGTTAGTATTTTTTTGGGTCTCCTTTAGCAAGCTGTTGATTTGTTTTTCATGATATTCTTGCGTTATTGTCATTTCTCTTCTCAGTTTTTCCTCTACTTCTCTTATTTGCTTCTCAAAATCCTTTTTGAGCTCTTCCATGGCCTGGGACCAATTAATATTTTTTTCTTGGAGGCTTTGGATGTAGGAACTTTGACTTTGTTGTCTTCTTCTGCTTGTATGCTTTGATCTTCTTTGTCTCCAATGAAATATTCTATGGTCTGACATTTTTTGCTCATGATCCCAGTCAATTACTAGAGTTATAAACTCTTTGTTAAGGTAGAGGTCTGCTTCCAGGGTGGAGGATGTACTGTCCCTAGCTTCAGGGGTTTTGTGCAGCTGTTTTCAGAGATACTTCTAAGGACCTATAAGTTTTCTGTTCTTCCAAAGCAGTATGATGAAGGGCAAGTTGTTTACTCCTTTTCTGGCCTGTGCTCTGGTCTATAAGTGACCAGAAGCACTATTTTTCGCCTTGTAACTTTGTGGAGGATTCCTTCTCCACCACCACTATAAGCTCCACCATTCCAGTACTCTTCCTCGCCCTCAGCACTGGCAAAGAGATCCCTGCAATCCCCCTCTGATCAGCCACTGGATTCCCCTCAGGCTGTGGGCTGAGGTCAGGAAGCAGCTTCTGCCCCAGGACTGGGCCAGAAATGGGGCTGGGAACTAGCTTCAACCTCACTGTGGTCACAGACTTGTCCTAGTGAACTTCTAAGTTTTCTTTGTCATTCCTGGGTTAAGAAGTCTGGAAACCTCCACAACTGCCTGTGTTCAGTCCTCTGAGGCCTGTGCTGCTCCAGCTTTGCTGAGGCCTGTTTTGCCTATGTACCTCTGCTGAACTGTGTTCCTCTCCTAGCTAGGCACAATAAACCTTTCTAATCAACCATTCAGATTGTCTTGGGCTGGAAATTTGTTTCACTCTGTCTTTTTGTGGGTTCTGCTTGCTTTAGAATTTGTTTAGAGCCATTTTTTACAAGTATTTGGAGGGGTTTGCAGGAGTGCTCAAGCAAGTCACTGCTTTTACTCTGCCATCTTGGCCTTCTTAATCTGCCCTAATCACTGAAATCCAATGTGAAATACAATGCCTTAAGATATTCTTGAACCCCAGTCCTGCTTGACTAACTGGTTTCAGAGAGGAGCCATTTTGGACACTAATTATCTTTCCCGTGCCCATATGTTACTCTCCATGCTGATTTCTAGCACCAGATCCCTTCCACTTCCTGCTTCCATGAGCTCTAAAAGAAAAATGTTCATTTTCTAGGCTTTCTTTATATGTTATAAGATAACATACAGATTCAGAAATGAAATATCAAAGTAAAAAAAATTATGATGAGGAGGAGAAAGAGGGGGATGGTAAGTATGATTAATTGTTTAATCTGACACACAACTTATCTCTAAAGTTCTCAAAAGCCAAACCATTCCCAAGGTTCATACCATCTTGTTACTTTACATAACACAGTCCTTGAACAAGCCAAGTACTATATAATAATGTGTTGATGAATTAAGTTTAAAATATAACAATATTCTATCTTCATCCGTAATGAAATTGATACCTACGAAATATTTTTGTTACTAGGTAAAAATAATAATGGTGTTATCTGACATTTATATAGCTTTTTAAAGTTTGCAAAGCACTTTACATATACTATCTCATTTGATCCTTAAAAAACCCCTGGCCTGTAGTTATTGTTATTATCTTCATTTTAGAAATGAAGAATATAAGGCCAAGAGAGATTAGCATACTTTGCCCAGGGTCAAGCAGCGAAAAATGTGTCAAAGCAGGATTTGAATTTAGGTCTTCACAGCAACAACTCCAACTTTTTCTGTTATATTACCTAACTGCCATATTCAATGTATACTCTCTTCAACATATGTTTTGAGATGATAATGCAAAAATAAATAAATAGAGAGACAGACAGCTAGACAGATAGATAGATAGAATATTTTAAAGGATGGAAAATTCCCTTTTGGCACTAGTAGTAAAACCTGCACTCTTCAATACATGTTCAGATAGGTAGGAAAATATGCATAAATAAAGTTCAAGCAAAATAATGGGAATAAAGTCATAATAAAATATAATTAATTTTTCCACTCTGCATTTGCTCGCCTGTCTAGTTTCAACTCCACTGAACAAGATGCTCCTCCCAGGATAAACTCATCACTTCTAAATCCACCAACATACTGCTAACTCAAGCCTTGATTGAAACCACCTCTCACAGCTGACTAGAAGGTAGAGTACCTAACTCGTCCCAGTAACTTCCTGTATAAAGGGTAGAAACTGGACTCTTAGCTCACTCCACATTGCATTTGCTAGGCTACCTAGTTTTAATTCTACGGAACAAAATGCCACCATGCCAAGTACCCATGGTCTCCCATGCACCACTGCCCTCTTCTTTCATTTATATCTCTGCCTTTAGATTGTAAAGTCCTTAAGGGCAGGAACTATTTCTCTTTATTAATTATATCCCTAGCATTTAGCACAGTGATTAATAAATATTTTTTAGATTAGATTAGGAAAAAAAAACATTGATTTTACATATCACAGTCTTCCAATTTATACAGTTTGATTATTTATATTTAAAGTCATCTATTCATTCATTTATTGATCAATTTATCTATCCACCTACCAACTATATGTTCATTTATATATTCAATCCAATCATTCTTTTTTTTCTTCAATCATTCATCTGTCTGTCTATCTACTTGTCATCTATCTATCATGAGATCTAAGATTTTATTCCTATAGGTTTACTCTTCTGTGTAATGTACAGTTTCAGTCTGTTTCCTGGTACCCTGAGAAATTAATTGCCTTGCCCATAGTCAAATAGTCACTATGTGCAGTCCAGGATACTATATTCCCCATACCACAATGTCTTTCACAATTTTTTATATTAAATGTATTTTCATAAGAGGAAATCTTATATAGATACAAGTTAAAATTATTTTTGTTTCCATCTTCTGTAACAGCAGTTAGAATGAAACTCAAATATTTGCTTTAATTGTTAATTGTCACAACCTTCCACTTTAGAAGTCTTGAAAAATTCAATCAAATTAATGAATCAAGTGTTTAAGTTTCTCCTATGCTAGGTGCTTGTGATACAAATCTGAATAAAACAGATCCTACTTTCAAGGAGCTTTAATTCTAATGGGGGCAGCAATGATATCCATGTGTGTATTTATGTGTATATGTCTCTGTGTATATATATATATATATATATATATATATATATATTTATGTTGCAAATATTTGTATGTATGCATTGTATATACATATACCAACTTTATAACATCAATATTATTGTGCATTGTAACATATCAGAAATTATATTCCATTGTTATATTCCACTTAGGTAAGGTCAATATTTTACATGATATTGTATTACAATATGTAGCAATATGTTATATATTACTATTTCATATAATTTGTCGTGTCACTATACACAACATTGTTATATAAATACGCATATTTATTCTTAATTTTAAATCATGAAGGCTCCATTGCAACTTTCTGCATTTCTGCCATCCAAATTACTGTTTACTTAGCTCCAGAGATGAAAACCACTCTTTACTGAGATATTATTTGCTAAATGTACTAAGCTGCAGCTAGTTTCTCAGCATCTAAAACTGTCATGGAAGCAGAAACCTTCTTAAATACAGATTTTTCTAGGCATACTCATTTTTTCTTTTATTTTTTATGTGTATTAAGAATAAATACAAAGAAAGTAAGTACAAATAAATACAAAGTGGTCAATTAAATACAAGGTAGTTTCAGAAGAATGGGATAAAAATTTAAAAGATCACAAAAGAGGTTCCTATAGGACATAGTGTCTGAGCAGTGCCTTAAAAGAAGACAAATATTTCATTAGGTGGAGATGAAGAGAAAGTGAATTTCAGCCATAGAGAGACCAGTATAAAGGCATGCAGATAGAAGATCAAATGTTCTTTGTGAGGAACAGAGAACAGAAGTTTGGCTACATCACAGAACACAAGAGACGAACTAATGTCCAATGATGCTAGAAAGAAAAGTTGGGGAACGCTTGTGAAGAGTTTTAAAAGCTAAAGAGATCACTTTATAATTGATTCTAGAAACAAGAAGTCATTGAAATTTATAGAGTAAGTGACATGGACAGGTTTGCACTTTAAGTAAATTACTTTGGCAGCAGGGTGAAAGATGGACGGAATAGAGGAGATACTGGAAGGAGGAACCCAATTAAAGGTCTGTTACAATTATCTAGAAAATAGATGATAAAAGCCTGAACTCAGAAGATGATTGCTTGACTATAGAGGAGTTAGATCCTAGAGATGTTGTGGAGGTAGAAGTAACAAGTTTTGACAGCTAATTGTATTCAATAAGTCTTTATTAAGGAACTACTATGGGCCAGACACTATTTTGGTTGTAGAGAAATAAAGTCAAAAGTGAAAAAGCACCTTTCCTCAAGGAGCTTACATTCTATACGGGTAACAGTCTCACTTTTTTTCTCTCAAATGATTTATACTTATGGAAGAGAAAAAGCCATGTGAAATAAACCATAAAATAAAAAACAAATGATATGGTAGGATAAGATGAAATGGAATAATAATGTAAAATAAAATATCATATGACATGTAGAACAATGTAACAATATAACATTGTTATAATATGATGTGGCATGGAATTACATAACATAACAATGTTTTATATTGGTAATATGATATGATATGATATATATATATATATATGTGTGTGTATAATAAGCTAAGATATAGTTTATGATGTGATGTGACATGCTATGACATTATATGATATGGTATAATATGGGCAGTTAGGTGGTGCAGTGGATAGAACGTTAGACCTGGACTCAGGAAGATTAATCTTTCTGAGTTCGAATCTGGCCTCAAATACTTTCAAACCATATGACCCCTGGAAAGTTACTTAACCCTGTGTGCTTCAGTTTCCTCATCTGTAAAATGAGCTTGGAAAAGAAGTGACAAAGCACTCCAGTATCTTTGTCAAGAAAACTCCAAATGGGGTCATGAAGAGTCAGACGTGACTGCAACAAGGGAACAACAACATCAATATATGATATGATGTCATATGATATGATATGATAGCTAGATGATGCATTGAATACAGTACAGGAACTGGAATGAGGAAGAACTAAATTGAAATCCAGTTTCAAATGTTTACTAGATGTGTGTCCTTGGGCAGAGCCTTTAACATGTTTGCCTCATTTTCCTTAATAATTATAAAATTTGAATAATAATATTTACCCCCCCCCAGAGTTGTTGTAAATGAGATATTGGTAAAGTGCATGGCACATTATTTTGCAACTAGTACACTGGCACTATATAAATGTAAACCTTTGTTGTTGTTGTTGTTGTTTATACCAGGACATTAATTAAAATTTCCTCAAAATACCTCATATCATAGGACATGGAGGGATAGATTGAATTCATGTAAAAGTTTATGTCCTTTCTCAACTTGAGTTTTGGGAGATAAAACTTGATGTACATTTATAGTGTTATCCTTGAATTATTTCAATAATTTGTCATTCAAACAGCTATGATGCAGCAGAGTATAGTGTAAATGTTACTGGGCATGGAGTTGGAGACTCTGAATGCCACTTTCTGACTCTATGACACTGGAGAAGTTACTGAGTCTCTCTGCTTTTCATTTTCTTCATCTGTTAGAAAAGTAAGAGTTAGATTTGATGGGTTTATAAAGTCCCCTCCAGCTCCAAATCTGGTTCTATTGTTGTAATCTATAGATATCAGAACTTGCATCACTAATTCATCTGTTTTCTTGCAAGAGATAACTATACAAAATAAATATTATGATGAGGAATAGCCAAAAAATGGGAATGGTTACCTTGGTAAGACAGTGGATAATGCATGTATACCAATGGGAACATGACATAGCAAAATCTAGGAAATGCTTACATCAAGAAATATACCCTGAGCTTCTAAGATAAGTAAAGAAAACTGGAAACCTTTTGAAGTCAGAGACAACATATTCATCAAAGCTTTGGCTGCTGTAATGTCCATCAACCATGTAATGACAAAGTAATATTTTTTATCTAAAAATCTCCCCCCTTAATTATTCTGACCACATTTACAGGGTGAAAATTAGAAAATAAAATCACTTAAAATGAGAAGAGTGAAAAAAGTGCATTAGATGGTAAAGATTAAAAGTGATACCACAGGCTGGGAATGAAAGTAACAGAATCATTGTGAATTTTTTAATCTTAAGAACCATTTTAAAGTCATTTGATTAAAAAGATGAGAATTTTCATTTTAATTTTATTCAATTTGTTTATCTGGGGCTCAGGGCCATTTCTTTTAGAGATTTGGCTGACTGAAGACTATTTCTTATCACTATTAACCTTACCTAGCTAAAGCCTGACTCATGGAATGATAGTATCAAGGAAAGATATTTAACATTCTTGAGATAAGAAACCAAAAGAGAGGAAGAAGGGAATATAGAATTCACAAAAAGTTTAAACCCTCCCAAGGGGATTTAGCTAACTTTGACTCTGACCCTTTAGTTATCTTTGTGACATGTATATGTTTTCTCTCAATCAGCTCATTGTGAACCCTCTAAATGTAGTTTTAAATTCATAACTTGACTTAGTTTACCTATTATTGTTCAGGTGTTTTCAGTAATGTCTGACTCTTCATGACCCCATTGGGGATTAGATACTGGAGTGATTTGCAATGGTTTGCCATGAGCTTCTCCAACTCATTTTACAGATGAAGAAAATGATGCAAACACAATCAAATGACTTTCCCAGAGTCACATAGCTAGTTAAGTGGCTGAGGCCAGATTTGAACCCAGGAAGATGAATCTTCCTGACTCCAGGTCTAGCACTTTATCCACTGTGCCACCCAGCTGTCTTATAGTTTACCTATATGGTCAACATGTTTTAAGGTCTTTTTCCTTAGAGGATGTATGAGATTATGCTTGTTTAACTATTTCTATTTATCTTTTTATGGCCTAAAAGGGGGTATGAGTTTGCTGCATGTCCAAAAAATTATTTCTCTATCTCCCTGACATATTTTTTCTCTATGAAAAGCTTGCTCTGAACTCTAATAAGGTTCAGGGTTACTTTTTTCTGAATTCTGAACCTGTGCTTGAGCATAATAACACCTTAGCTTTAATTTCTAAAATATCTGCATTATAGTATTAATTAGCAGTGATTACCTATCAAAAAAACTCAGTTGGCTGATAACAAAGGTGACCTCTAAACCTTTGGTTCAGAAGTGCAGGTATCATTTTTTTTTCTTTCCAACATGCAACTTGCATATTGGTACCTTTGAATGGAAAGATAGAATATCGTAGATAATTGTACATTTTGTTGATTTAACCAAATATGGCTTATTTTGTTGAAGTACAAATACTCAAGATTATCTTTCTACTTCATTTCCTTCTTATTTTGCCAGCCAGAAAAAGTAAAGAGAAAATTCCCTTAGCCCACTTCCTTAGTATATAAACAAATAAACAATCTTTTTTACACAAAACCCTTGGGCCAAATGATTACTTATGTTAAACCTAGAGTTCTTTTGTCTCTGGACTTAGGCTAAAAATCTCACCCATCCTCTCTTGCTTATTGTCATTCAAACAAAATTGTGAAAGCACAAAAGATAGTAAGCCAAATCAAGTTACTTTCACTTTCATGACAGGCTGTGCAGGTAAGTAATGAATAGTGTAAAATGAATTAATTTCTAGAGGAAGACAATTAATATTCACATTATAAAATATACTCTATTCTTTGTGAAGCAAAAACAATTAAAGTGCCTGGCATTTACCTCTTCATTTGAATTTAATGACAGTGTAGTTGTTTAAAACCTTTCTTGGGGACACTGTTAGGCACAAATGGTTCCCTATGTCCAGAGATTAAATTTAGCACACAATATAATGTCTAGAGAAAAAATGCATTCAATAGTAATTAGAGTACTAGGTAACTAAATCTGTACCTTCTTGCCAATTTGTAAACCAAAAACAAATGATTCCGACTTGCCACAAAAGTTTTCAAGAAGAGGAAAAATATAAACATTACACTGGCTTTGACTTTCTCAATATAGTTGCAAGATTTTCCAGAGGGGAGAAAAATGCAAAATGTGGATATAGGGAGCATTTTATATCTGTTTTAAGAATATGGAAACTAACTCCTTTCAGTTTCTAAATTTATAATCATCCATAGTGATGGATATGAAACTATGAGGAAATGAAATGAGTTCAGATATATGTTGCAAAATATTCACTTTCATCTAAATTGAAGAAAATTACCAGTCATTTGAGGGCTAATTGAACCCAGAAACATAGCTCTATAATTCACACTGAATTTTGAACCCTTCAGATTTCAATAAAGGAGGTTAACAGAACATGAAAAAAAATAAGAAAGTGAGTTTGGGAAAAATAAGAGTAGCAATAACAAACTTTAAGGCAAATCTACCCAAAAGTTAAACTACTTAAATTTTTTACAGGCATTTCATGAAATTAGCAGTCAATACTTGTTAAACATGCAAAAGGAAAATTGAAATTTTACAATCAGAAAGCATAGCTCTGATCATATTATTTTTTACTTAATAACCTTCAAAGATTCCTCATTACTTATCAATAAAATCCAAACTCCTTAGACTGATATTCAAAACTACAATATCACCCTAACCTACTTCTCATCATGCTTGTGGACAAAATGTCTTATTGACTGCTTGAACTTTCATTCCTCTGAGTTTTCAGTCATACTGTTCACTTCACCTGTAACACTGTCCCTACGCTCTCCTTTCCATCTTCCAATCTCTCCATGAGGAAGAGAATAGAAATCCAACATAAAAGTAGTACAGTACTTTGAGATTTGGGGTAACAGGGAGTGGAGGGGGGAAGGTTTTGCCACTATGGAGATTTGGCTGGTAAACCCTGCCCTTCTCCTGTCCTCAAATTTCTACTTGCTGATATCCTTTCTGTCAAGGACCAACTTTAATAATATCTCTTACATGAAACTTTTTTTCTGATCTCCACCAGGTAGACATGATCTCTTTCTCCTGTGAACTCATATCACTTGCTTTGTGACTCTTATCACATGCTATCCTATATTTATTAAATATGTCTTCTCTCCTACTATGTTGCAAGGCTTCTAATAAAAATCTCTGCAAAGGATAACTGATTCATTTGACAACAGAGTCACCATTAAAAAAAAAACACACAAACTCAATATTGAGAAAAATCTTGAATAAGAATAAATCTAAAGCCTTGAAATCAAGTTCATAGAATCAGCGCACAAATACTTGATTGAGCATGCATGGTTAAACAATTAATAGATTAAAAAAATTAAATAATCTGGCAATTTTAGAGGACTGAAAATACAACATGAGTCATATGTGACATGGAAACCAAAATGGTCAATGTGATCTACAGATGCATAAATAATGTTCAGAATGAAAGAGTTTATTAAGACTTCTCGTACTTTGAGCAAACAATTGGAATAAATAACATTGAAAAATTGGACTATGGAAAAGGTCAACTAGAATGATGAGAGTAATTGAAACTGTAACATAATGGAAGATTGGAAGAACTGGGGAGGTTTAGCTTGGAGAAGAGAAGATAGGGAAGGGTAAGAGTGGGTGATGACATGATAGCTAAAGAAAGGAATTTGAAAGCCTACCATGTGGAAAATGGATTAGTCTGGTCTTCTGGCTGCCATAGAGCATTGCTAGGAGCATGAGTAATAGTTCTAGAGTTAGAGGGTATGTGTCAAAGTCTATCTCTGACACTACCTATGTGATATTTCATAAGTATTTTAGACTTTCTGGCCTTCACTCTCCTCAGATGTAAAATGAGGGTCTTATATTACTTGGCTTCTCAGGTAACTACCAGCTATAGATCTATGAGTTTCTGATCATTGTGTGAATGAACGAATGAATGAAGAAACGTATTACTTACTATGTACCATGTCCTGTGCTAAGTGCCAGGGATACAAAAAGAAAAGTTTGGCCCTGCTCCCAAGTAACTAATATTCTAAAAGTGAAAGGTGATTCATGAGTAAAGTGGAAAGGATCTTTGGCCTTCAGAGTATAATAGCAAGGCACATGGTAATGTATTTCCTTTGAAACAATTTTCATTAATAAAATCATGCCCATTCCTGAGGTTGAACCATTTGATGATGCCAAAGAAATGGGAAACAAGACCTTTCTTTCTTTCTCTTTACCCACCCCGACTGGTCCTTCCAAAGTTCTGGCTGTTGCAGTGGTAGGGGCATCATTTACAGAGATAGCTATGATGTCATGCCTCTACAGGAGTTGCTTCCCTGAATGAGGCTCTCAGGATTAAATCCCCATGGGAGACAGGAAATTGGTGGTCAGTTTGTGTGTGTGTGTGTGTGTGTGTGTGTGTGTGTGTGTGTATGTGAGTGTGTGTGTGTGTGTGTGTGTGTGTGTGTATTTATGGCCCTATGCATGAGGGTGTGATTGGGGAGGAGGGTGGCAGGTACTTTCCCCATAGGGCTTGCTCTTTTGGATTATGACTGTGGAAGTGAGACAGGCAACAGGTCTAGCAGTGTTATTCTTCCCTGGGATCTTAGACATATGGATCTTAGGCTATTACTACTGGGGTCTGAGGGGAGATAGTGGTAGAGGTGGTGTCAAGGTTTGACCAGACTACTAATGGCACCTAATATTACTACCCTCAGGGGACCTTCCTATTTAGCTAGACTGATTTGCCACTCCCAGTGTTGCCATGGTCAGTATTTGGTATAGGTGGTGGCAAGAATTGGAAAGGGGTAGACGCCACATAGGGGCTGCTGCTCTGAATGATGGCTGTGGTAGCCTGATGCAAGTGTCAGTAGGGGTTGGGAGGGGTGGGGGATATTATTCCAAGGACTAATAGAGGGAAGGTTGTGGGTTATCTCTACTGAAAACTGAGCACAAGTGTTGATCAAAGTGGTAGTGGTGGTTTGACACATTTGGCACATTCCACCTCCTGTCTTGTGACGATTAGGGCTATTCAAAAGTAGAATGAGTTTAGAAGTAGATATCTATCACTGAATGGCTTAAAGAAGAGGAAAGAAAAGCCATTTTACAGAGAAATTGTAGAGAATATCCTAGTTCAAATTCATGTCTGAACAACTAAGAGGTTTAATTTTGTTAGGAACAAAAAAGGATGAAGAAAAAGAAAAAAGAAAAAACTTCAAAAGCAAGCAAAACAAAACTTCATAACGACTCCTCTCCCAACATTCGGCCATGGTGAGATTATATCTATTATATTTAGTTTACAGAAAAAAAAAAACCTATGGCTAGAGAATTTAATTAATTTTCCCAATTTCTCATAACTAGTAAATAGAAAAGTTTAGTTTTAAATCCAGTGTCCCATATCCAATGTTAATTCTCTTTCCATGCTTATTCTGGATTAAAAGATAGAAACCTCATTTGATAAAAGCTATAATAATAATAATAATAATAATAATAGAAACTCACTTACATAAAAATTTTAAAGCATTTTGAACTTTTTAGTATACATTATCACCCTTGACCTTCACAACAATGTGAGGGGCAGGCCATCATTTTCCCTATTTTGCATTTGAGCAAACTGAGATGTTACAAGATACATAAATAATGCTATCCAACATGTTCCAGGGCCACTTACAAGGTCTTCTTAGTTCAATTTGAAGAATATCATTATTTTTTGATTCTAATTCCTTAAATTTCCTTGAGAAAATTTTTGGAAACTTTACTTTTCAGCAGCTATACCAATCAGTGATTCTCCAAGTGAATGGTTACAAACTCAGATCAAGCAGAAACTTGGGCCAAGGGTTGGAGAGAATATTGCTTCTCCTCCATGATTCCATAGTGCATATTGTTACACTCTGTGGAGCTTAAAGAATATAGGCAGAAAGGAATTTTCTTCATAGTGTAATGCCTAAAGCATTAAAGGAGTGATATAAATCTGCCAAACATGATCCATCTTTTTTCTAACTATGTCTATGATAGAAAAATGATAAAAAGAACTGCCAAAATCTAACATCCTCTTAGGTTTTCCCTATAATGTAAAATACATTTTGAATTGAAAGAATTTTTGAATCAATACTATTCAATACAAAGCAATTGTATGCTAATAAGTAAAATTCTATGCTCACATTTTGACACTGATTTGAATAAACTGCAATGTAATCCCTTACATTAATTTTAAGGGCATTTCACTCATGCAGACTATTTTTTACTATCTCCTTCTTTGATAGCTAAGCCTTAGAGAAATGTGAGGGTTGTCACTATATCCTGGTGCTTGGGGGCATTTCCCTATCGAAGATCACCTGGGTTATAGGTAGAAATCTTACATTTTTATATTTCTCACACTATTTCTGGGACTACATTAATACACAGAAAAATTCCTGTGGAATTCTCTGAAATATACTAAAAGACTGTATGATTTCCTTTTCCACCAACTCCTTATCTTTGACCAATTTGCACCTATATAGAGGTATATCTGGATATAACAATAATAAACCTTTTTTTTATTTTTATTTTGGAGCTTATAGGTAGCCTCCTCATGTAATCATTATACTTATTGTGAATATGTTATTTAGTCAGTTTGTGAATATCTGACCAAATTTATTATACAAATCTCAAAGGAACATCATAGAAGAGGCCAAGGCTGTTTTTCCTTTCTCTTCCCTGTCCAGCTAGGGCTCCAGTTAGGGCTTAAGTGTATCAGGTGAGGAAAAGAGTTGGCATGAACTAGTGTGGTTACAACTCACTTTCCAAGTGCTGAGACACCCGGAATCACACAATTGGTCAATGATATTCCTGTATCACAGGATAGGAAATGGACCTGGAATTTCAGTGGTATAGAGAAATTCCCAGAGAGGAACTTCCTCTGTCAATCAGGTAATCAATCACCTTATTTCCAAAATCAAGATGTTTGGATCCCTGAAAGGTTAAGTGAATCTCCCAGGGTCATACAGTGACTGTTTTAGAAGTTGGACTTGAACTCAGGTCTTCTTGACTTTAAGATTAGCTCCAAGATTGGCTTTAAGATTGTCCCTACTATAATAAACTGCTTCTGCAGGCCATCTACAATATGCCTCTGCTTTCTCTCCTCTCACTCTCTTCTTCACTTCTTACACTCTGGTTTCCAAACTCAGTATTCTACTGAAACAGCTATCTCTAAAGTCACCAACGATCTCTTAGTTGCCAATCAATGACTCTCAAATCTACCTGTCTTGCTCTAACCTCTCTACTGATCTTGTTTTCAAACATCTAGGACTGGATGTCCACTGAACATATTAGACTGAAATGTCCAAAGTGGACTCATAATCTTTCCCCTAAATCCATCCCCTCTTCTTACATTCTCCATTACTGTAGAGGACAACACCATCTTCCCAGACCATCAGATTCACCAAGTACATGCCATCCTCGACTCTTCACTCTTACATTCTCATATTCAATCTGTTGACGAGGCCTATTTTCACCTTTGCTTGTTGTTTAGTCATTTCAGTCATGTCCTACTTTTTGTGACCCCATTTTGGGTTTTTCTTGGCAAAGAAACTGGAATAGTTTGACGTTTCCTTCTCCAACTTATTTCACAGAAAAGGAAATGAGGCAAATAGGGTTAAGTGACTTGCCCAGGGTCACTCAGCTAAGTGTCTGAGGCTAGATTTGAAGTCAGGTCTTCCTGCTGCCACGTTCTGCACTCCATCCACTGCACCACTTAGCTGCACCTTTGCTACCTTTTTTGAATACATGCTCTTCTCTCATCTGACCCTGCCACCACTCTGGTGCAGACCCTCATCACCTCACACATGGAATCAGCAATAATTGATTGCCTGTATTGATCTGCCTGTATTGCTGTTCTCCACTCAGCCAACAAAATGATTTTCCTAAAGTGCAGTTCCAACCATGTGAATCACCCTGCTAATAAACACCAGTGCTTCCCTGTTGCCTCCAGGATCAAATATAAGATCCACTAGCACACACACACACACACACACACATACACACACATCCCTTTCCAGTCTTCTCACACCTTATTCTTTACCTGACACTCTTCCATTCAGTGACATTGGCATACCAAGTATTTCACAAAGAAGACTATGCATCTCTGGGCTCTAGGCATTTTCTATGGCCGCACTACATGCCTGGAAAACTCTCTCTTCTCATATCCACTTGCTAGCTTCTCTTAAGTCCCAACTAAAATTCCATGTTCTACAGAAAGACTTTTCCAACTCTTAATTCTAGTGACTTCCTTCTTTTATTTACTATTCATCCTGAATAGAGCTTGTTTTTTTTTTTTCCCCCACATAATTGTTTGCATGTCTCTTCCATTAAATTGTTAGCTCATTGAGGGCAAGGACTGTCTTTTGCCTCTTTTTGAAATCTTAGCACAGTTCCTTGAACTTTTTTATAAATAGGCACTTGATAGATGTTTATTGAGTGACTAACTAACTAATAGATCAGAAAAGAGAACCCAGGCAGCTCTTTTCTTACATCTACAAGATACTAGTAGATGTCTAGTAGACTAGTAGACTGCTAATTTTGGTAAAATTAACATTAACTGTGACATGTAGAACAGATAGGGCTTCTCATATTTTATGTATGTACCATTATTATTTTCCTATCTAATTTCATAACACCAGATAAACTATATGAAACAATTATTCAAATGTGCTTATTAATTTATTTATTTTTAATAATGATTTCTGTTTATTGGTTCAGATCTATGGTTTTAGAACTATAGGGACAGATAGCTTGTTGTGCCATAGCAGACCAGGAGCAGGCCTTGGAAGCCACTGAATCAGTAGTAGCAGAAGCTGCTTCTGGAGCTCTCCACCCACAGATGGTCAGGGGTTCAAACAACTGGTATGAAGGAAATTACGGGCATCTCTTTGCTGGCACTGAGGCAAGACATTCTTGCTTTGCCTAAAGGCAGATCTGGATTACAGTCCTGGGTGGCAGTCCCAGGGTGAGGAGGAGCACTAGCACACCAGAGCTTGGACCCACAGGGGAGAAGGGACTCTCCTCACGGTTCCAAGGCCGAAAAGAGTGCTTGTGGTTATTCACAGACCAGAGTACAAACCAGCAGAATAGTAAACACCTCTCTTTAGATCATGCCACCTTGGAAGAACTGAAAACTTATAGGTCCCTAGAAGTATCTCTGAAAACAGTTGCACAAAACCCCTGAAGCTTATAACAATTCCATTCCACCCTGGAAGCAGAGCCTTACTTTGCTAAAGAGTTACAAGTTAAGTAATAGGCTGGGAAAGTGAACAAACAACAGAAAAAACATTCTGACCATAGAAAGTTACTATGGTGACAAGGAAGATCAACACATATACACAGAAGACAACAAAGTCAAAGTTCCCGCATCCAAAGCCTCCAAGAAAAATATGAATTGGTCTCAGACCATGGAAGAGCTCAAAAAGGATTTTGAAAACCAAGTAAGAGAAGCGGAGGAAAAAATTGGAAGAGAAATGAGAGTGATACAAGAAAATCATGAAAAAATGAGTCAACAGCTTGGTAAAGGAGACACAAAAAATACTGAGGAAATAATACCTTAAAAAGCAAACTAGGACAAATGGGAAAAGAGGTACAAAAAGCCGATGAGAAGAAGAATGCCTTGAAAAGTAGAAATGGCCAAAAAGAAAAAGATTTACAAAAATTCACTAAAGAAAAAAAAATCTCCTTAAAAATTAATTAGGCCAAATGAAAAGGAGATGCAACAGCTCACTGAGAAAAATAATTCCTGAAAAATTAGAATTGAAGAAATGGAAGCCAGTGACTTTATGAGAAATTCAGAAACAATAAAACAAAATGAAAAGGATGAAAAAATAGGAGACAATGTGAAATATCTCCTTGGAAAAACAACTGACCTGGAAAATAGATCCAGGACACTTAATTGCAAAATCATTAGACTATCTGAAACCCATGATTAAAAAAAGGAGTCTGGTCATCATCTTTCAAAAAATAAGAAAACATAACACTTACTAGCTGTGTGACCTTGGGCAAGTCACTTAACCCCAGTTGCCTCACATTGGGCAAAAAAACAAAAACAAAAATAAAAAACTGCCCTTACATTCTAACACCAGTGGGTATAATATAAATGGAAATAATCCAACAAGGTATCCCAAAATGAAAACTCGTAGGAATATTGTAGCCAAATTCCAGAGCTCCCAGGTCAAGGAGAAAATATTACAAGCAGCCAGAAAGAAACAATTCAAGTACTGTGGAAACACAGTCAGGATAACATAAAAATTAGCAGCTTCTACATTAAAGGATTGGAGGGCTTCAAATATATTCCACGTGGCAAAGGAGCTAGTATTACAATCAAGAATCACTTACCCAGCAAAACTGAGTATAATCTTTCAGCTGAAAAAATGGACATTCATTGAGATAGAGTACTTTCAAGCATTCTTGATGAAAAGACCAGAGCTAAATAAAAAATTTGACTTTCAAATACAAGACTCAAGAGAAGCATAAAATGGTAAACAGTAAAGGGAAAACATAAGGGGCTCAATAAGATTAAATTGTTTACATTCCTACATGGGAAGATGATATTTGTAACTTGTAAGAAATCTCTCATTAGTGGGACAATTAGGAGTATATATAGACAGAGGGCACAGGTGTGAGTTGAATTTGCTAGGATGATATCTAAAACAAAATTAAAGGGTGAGAGATGAATGTACTGGGAGAAGGGGAAATGGAGAGGTAGAATGGAGTAAATTATCTCACATAAAAGAGGTAAGGAAAAGCTTTTACAGCAGAAGGGAAGAGGGGGGATCTAAGGAGGAGTGAGTGAATCTTACACTCAGAGGGAATAATATATATATTAATTATATATAATAATTAATTATTAATTAAATTATATTAAAATTATATTAAAATATAATAATTACTTATTAATATATATATATATACGGGTCCTGAAATCTATCTTACCCTACAGGAAAGTAGGAGGGGAAGCAGATAAGAGAAGACAAGGTGATAGAAAGAAGGACACGTTGGGGGAGCAAAACACTTTTTAAGAGGGAGAAGGGGAAAGGCGAGAGAGAATAGAATAACTGGGGGAATAGGATGGAGAGAAATAGAGTTAACAATGGTAACTGAAAAAAAATTGAAGCCAGTTTCTCTGATAAGACCTTATTTCTTAAACATATAAAGAACTGAGTCAAATTTTATAAAAGATAAGAGCTATTCCCCAGTTGATAAATGATCAAAAGATACAAACTGTTCTCAGATGAAGTAATCAAAGCTATCTTTAGCCATATAAATAAATGTTCTAACTCATTATTGATTGGAGAAATGCAAATTAAAATAATTCTGAGGTACTCCTTCATACTTATTAGATTGGCTAATAGGACAGAAAAGGAAAATGACAAATAGTGGAAGAGATGTGGGAAGAATGAAACATTAATGCACTGTTGGTTGAATTGTGAACTGATTCAACCATTCTGCAGAGCAATTTGGAACTATGCCCAAAGGGCTATAAAACCACATATACCCTTTGACCTAACAATACCACTACTATGTCTGTAACCCAAAAGAGATTAAAAAAAGGAAAAGGACCAATATGTACAAAATATATAGAGCAGCTCTTTTCTTGGGAGAAAATAGGAAAAATCTTGTGACTCCCATCAATTGGGAAATAGCTGAACAAATTGTCATGTGTGATTGTGATGGAATACTACCATGCTATAAGAAATGCTGAGCAGAATGCTCTCAGAAAAACCTGGAAAGACTTACATGAGCTGCTGCAAAGTGAAATGTACTATGTATAAAATAATATCAATATTGTAAGTTGATCGGCTGTGAATGACTTAGCTATTCTCAACAATACAATGATACAAGACAACTCGGAAGGTCTTATGATGTAAAATTCTATCTATTCTCAGAGAATAAACTGATGGTGTCTGAATATAGATTGAAACATACTTTTTTTTTTACTTTATTTTTCCTGAGGGTTTTTTTGAATCTATGTTTTCTTTCACAACATGATTATTATAGAAATATTTTTGCATGACTATCCACATATAACCTATATTGAATTGCTTGCATTCTCAATGAGGTAGGGTGGGGAAGGAGGAAGGGAAAGAATTTGGAACTTAAAGTTTTAAAAATTAATGTCAAAAATTGTTTTTTTCATGTACCTGGGGAAAAATAAAATACTAAATGAATTTCGGCAAAAGCAGGAAAAAAAAAAGAAAATGGCAAAAATAATAGTAAGAAAATTTTAGGAACAAATTATAAATTAATGTTAGGTAATGGGACCACAATGATGAAGGAATAAACATCTCCAATACCCATTATTTGTTTTCTAAAGACAAATTTTTTGCTCGAGATAATGCAATTACACTACTTTGGGCAGCTAGCTGGCACAGTGAATAGAGTGTCAGGCCTGCAGTTAAGAAGATTCATCTTCATGAGTTCAAATATGGTCTCACATACTTACTAACTGTGTAACCATGTACAAGTCACTTTATCCTGTTTTCCTCATCAGTAAAATGAACTGGAAAATGAAATGGCAAAACACTCCAGTATCATTTCCAAGAAAACTCCAAATAAGGTCACAAAGAGTTGAACATGACTTAAAAACCCCTGAACAACAAGTGTAATTACAACTTAACACTATGGAAGAAGAAGCCCCCACAGGTAAGAATCCTTTGAATCAAAGTCCTTTACCTCCCATCTACATTTGTAATGAAGTGATACTAGATGAATTTATTAGTCCTCTGTCAGAGTTGGGCAATTCTAAAAAAAAAAAAAAAGATAAAAGGGAGTTAAAGTTTTGCAGAAATTATATGTAAAAAGTTTATTTTTTGTGTCTTCATAATAGGTTCACTGATAACATGAATATAATATGAAATATGCCTATATTTCTCAGAAATCTCCTGAACTCTGCAAATGACAAATTAAACTGAAAGTTAATTCTTTAGAAAGGCTAACAAAATTAAAAAACCTTTGCCAATCTGATTAAAAAGAGGCTAGAAAATCAAAACAACAAAATAAAAAAAAATAAATGAACAAGATGAAATTACAATGAAGTCATAAGAAATAAAAACAAATTATGAGATGCTACCATGCATAATTACATGCCAACAAAACAAACCACAGAATAAATTGAGGATTATATTAAAAAATGTAACATACTAAAACTAACAGAACATCAAAGGGAAGCCTTAAATAATACTATACAAGAAAAGGAAATAGATTAATTAAAGAACTACCAAAGGGTGGGGTGTTATCTGAAGAAACTTCTTGCCTTGATATAATTAAAGGATAACTTCTTCTTCTTTTAAAGAATAATAATCACTATTCTATAAAATTATTTGCAAAAATTGAGAAAGAAAACATCACTAAAATTATGTTATTAGACTAATGTACTCCCAATGCCTAAAGAAAAGAAAAAAAAGCAAAGGAGAACTAGAGACTTATAGTTATCTTTCTCTTGGTCTGCTTTTAACTTTCTGGACTTTTTCACCATGACTGAACTGCCTTCTCACCCTGGAATTTTTTTCAATTGCTCAAACCTTCTAACCCTAAAATATCCCTCTGCCTCTGTGTAACTCTTCTTCCATTTGCTTAGTTCCTCCTGTAAACTCCATTTTGAGGTAGGGTCCAGGCAACCATCTTTCATTGCTCTACTAGCTTTGCTTCTTACTCTCTCAACTTTGCTATGATATCTGAAAATGAACCTTCCTCTCCTCCTCTCAGCTCCTATTTTTCGCTTATTTTTACGTCATCTTTGCCCATTAGAAAGAAAGCTCCTTTATAATTGGGGCCATCTTTCTTTCTGGTTTGCATTTGGATACCCAGCACATTGTACAGTGCCTGCTTGTACATGCTTGATTTTATGTTAGAAATTAGAATAATGTAAGACTGGATACAATGGGATTGGTTTAATTTAGTGATGTTGTTAACAACTATATTAAAATATTTAAAAGATGATTAATAGAAATTACTATAATAAAGCAAGGGTGTTAATTTTGATTAGGTTCTTTCTCTGATTTTCTTGAGTATACAAAAATCAGTGGAACAAATATTTGCTAAGACATAATTATTATGATGGCTTTCACAGGAAAAAAAAATTGGTTAGTGTTATCAGAAATGTTTGCATATGTCATTTAACTCCCAAAGGAATAAGAGTCATGGTACTGACTCTTTGAGGCAAAAACTAAAGAAGAAAAATAAAAATGCACTGTAACATCACTATAAATTAAAATATTCAACCCAGGTCCATGGAAAGGGTACTAGTCCAACTTTTTACTACAGAAATGTCAGGATGTGTGTGAGCATTTATATGCACCTATGCATATGTATGTATACATGTATGTACATGCTTACATAGACTGGCATTTGAATATATAAATGTATGTGTGTATATGTGTGTGTTATACACATTCGGCTGTGGAAGAGATAGATAGATAGATAGATAGATAGATAGATAGATAGATAGATAGA
>NW_020946233.1:0-20810 GCF_900497805.2 Vombatus ursinus | reverse complement strand
TTTTCCTTAATAATTTCTTGAAAGATGATGTCAAGGCTTTTTTTTTTGATCATGGCTTTCAGATAGTCCAATAATTTTTAAATTACATCTCCTATATCTATTTTCTAGGTCAGTTGTTTTTCCAATGAGATATTTCACATTGTCTTCTACTTTGTCACTCTTTTGGTTTTCTTTTACATTGTCTTGATTTCTCATAAGGTCACTAGCTTCCAATTGCTACTTTTAAGGAAGTATTTTCTTCAGTGAGCTTTTGAACTTCCTTTTCCATTTGACCAGTTCTGCTTTTTGAAGGCATTCTTCTCCTTACTGGCTTTTTGGCCCTCTTTTGCCATTTGGGTTAGGATATTTTTAAGATGTTAGTATTTTTTTGGGTCTCCTTTAGCAAGCTGTTGATTTGTTTTTCATGATATTCTTGCGTTATTGTCATTTCTCTTCTCAGTTTTTCCTCTACTTCTCTTATTTGCTTCTCAAAATCCTTTTTGAGCTCTTCCATGGCCTGGGACCAATTAATATTTTTTTCTTGGAGGCTTTGGATGTAGGAACTTTGACTTTGTTGTCTTCTTCTGCTTGTATGCTTTGATCTTCTTTGTCTCCAATGAAATATTCTATGGTCTGACATTTTTTGCTCATGATCCCAGTCAATTACTAGAGTTATAAACTCTTTGTTAAGGTAGAGGTCTGCTTCCAGGGTGGAGGATGTACTGTCCCTAGCTTCAGGGGTTTTGTGCAGCTGTTTTCAGAGATACTTCTAAGGACCTATAAGTTTTCTGTTCTTCCAAAGCAGTATGATGAAGGGCAAGTTGTTTACTCCTTTTCTGGCCTGTGCTCTGGTCTATAAGTGACCAGAAGCACTATTTTTCGCCTTGTAACTTTGTGGAGGATTCCTTCTCCACCACCACTATAAGCTCCACCATTCCAGTACTCTTCCTCGCCCTCAGCACTGGCAAAGAGATCCCTGCAATCCCCCTCTGATCAGCCACTGGATTCCCCTCAGGCTGTGGGCTGAGGTCAGGAAGCAGCTTCTGCCCCAGGACTGGGCCAGAAATGGGGCTGGGAACTAGCTTCAACCTCACTGTGGTCACAGACTTGTCCTAGTGAACTTCTAAGTTTTCTTTGTCATTCCTGGGTTAAGAAGTCTGGAAACCTCCACAACTGCCTGTGTTCAGTCCTCTGAGGCCTGTGCTGCTCCAGCTTTGCTGAGGCCTGTTTTGCCTATGTACCTCTGCTGAACTGTGTTCCTCTCCTAGCTAGGCACAATAAACCTTTCTAATCAACCATTCAGATTGTCTTGGGCTGGAAATTTGTTTCACTCTGTCTTTTTGTGGGTTCTGCTTGCTTTAGAATTTGTTTAGAGCCATTTTTTACAAGTATTTGGAGGGGTTTGCAGGAGTGCTCAAGCAAGTCACTGCTTTTACTCTGCCATCTTGGCCTTCTTAATCTGCCCTAATCACTGAAATCCAATGTGAAATACAATGCCTTAAGATATTCTTGAACCCCAGTCCTGCTTGACTAACTGGTTTCAGAGAGGAGCCATTTTGGACACTAATTATCTTTCCCGTGCCCATATGTTACTCTCCATGCTGATTTCTAGCACCAGATCCCTTCCACTTCCTGCTTCCATGAGCTCTAAAAGAAAAATGTTCATTTTCTAGGCTTTCTTTATATGTTATAAGATAACATACAGATTCAGAAATGAAATATCAAAGTAAAAAAAATTATGATGAGGAGGAGAAAGAGGGGGATGGTAAGTATGATTAATTGTTTAATCTGACACACAACTTATCTCTAAAGTTCTCAAAAGCCAAACCATTCCCAAGGTTCATACCATCTTGTTACTTTACATAACACAGTCCTTGAACAAGCCAAGTACTATATAATAATGTGTTGATGAATTAAGTTTAAAATATAACAATATTCTATCTTCATCCGTAATGAAATTGATACCTACGAAATATTTTTGTTACTAGGTAAAAATAATAATGGTGTTATCTGACATTTATATAGCTTTTTAAAGTTTGCAAAGCACTTTACATATACTATCTCATTTGATCCTTAAAAAACCCCTGGCCTGTAGTTATTGTTATTATCTTCATTTTAGAAATGAAGAATATAAGGCCAAGAGAGATTAGCATACTTTGCCCAGGGTCAAGCAGCGAAAAATGTGTCAAAGCAGGATTTGAATTTAGGTCTTCACAGCAACAACTCCAACTTTTTCTGTTATATTACCTAACTGCCATATTCAATGTATACTCTCTTCAACATATGTTTTGAGATGATAATGCAAAAATAAATAAATAGAGAGACAGACAGCTAGACAGATAGATAGATAGAATATTTTAAAGGATGGAAAATTCCCTTTTGGCACTAGTAGTAAAACCTGCACTCTTCAATACATGTTCAGATAGGTAGGAAAATATGCATAAATAAAGTTCAAGCAAAATAATGGGAATAAAGTCATAATAAAATATAATTAATTTTTCCACTCTGCATTTGCTCGCCTGTCTAGTTTCAACTCCACTGAACAAGATGCTCCTCCCAGGATAAACTCATCACTTCTAAATCCACCAACATACTGCTAACTCAAGCCTTGATTGAAACCACCTCTCACAGCTGACTAGAAGGTAGAGTACCTAACTCGTCCCAGTAACTTCCTGTATAAAGGGTAGAAACTGGACTCTTAGCTCACTCCACATTGCATTTGCTAGGCTACCTAGTTTTAATTCTACGGAACAAAATGCCACCATGCCAAGTACCCATGGTCTCCCATGCACCACTGCCCTCTTCTTTCATTTATATCTCTGCCTTTAGATTGTAAAGTCCTTAAGGGCAGGAACTATTTCTCTTTATTAATTATATCCCTAGCATTTAGCACAGTGATTAATAAATATTTTTTAGATTAGATTAGGAAAAAAAAACATTGATTTTACATATCACAGTCTTCCAATTTATACAGTTTGATTATTTATATTTAAAGTCATCTATTCATTCATTTATTGATCAATTTATCTATCCACCTACCAACTATATGTTCATTTATATATTCAATCCAATCATTCTTTTTTTTCTTCAATCATTCATCTGTCTGTCTATCTACTTGTCATCTATCTATCATGAGATCTAAGATTTTATTCCTATAGGTTTACTCTTCTGTGTAATGTACAGTTTCAGTCTGTTTCCTGGTACCCTGAGAAATTAATTGCCTTGCCCATAGTCAAATAGTCACTATGTGCAGTCCAGGATACTATATTCCCCATACCACAATGTCTTTCACAATTTTTTATATTAAATGTATTTTCATAAGAGGAAATCTTATATAGATACAAGTTAAAATTATTTTTGTTTCCATCTTCTGTAACAGCAGTTAGAATGAAACTCAAATATTTGCTTTAATTGTTAATTGTCACAACCTTCCACTTTAGAAGTCTTGAAAAATTCAATCAAATTAATGAATCAAGTGTTTAAGTTTCTCCTATGCTAGGTGCTTGTGATACAAATCTGAATAAAACAGATCCTACTTTCAAGGAGCTTTAATTCTAATGGGGGCAGCAATGATATCCATGTGTGTATTTATGTGTATATGTCTCTGTGTATATATATATATATATATATATATATATATATATTTATGTTGCAAATATTTGTATGTATGCATTGTATATACATATACCAACTTTATAACATCAATATTATTGTGCATTGTAACATATCAGAAATTATATTCCATTGTTATATTCCACTTAGGTAAGGTCAATATTTTACATGATATTGTATTACAATATGTAGCAATATGTTATATATTACTATTTCATATAATTTGTCGTGTCACTATACACAACATTGTTATATAAATACGCATATTTATTCTTAATTTTAAATCATGAAGGCTCCATTGCAACTTTCTGCATTTCTGCCATCCAAATTACTGTTTACTTAGCTCCAGAGATGAAAACCACTCTTTACTGAGATATTATTTGCTAAATGTACTAAGCTGCAGCTAGTTTCTCAGCATCTAAAACTGTCATGGAAGCAGAAACCTTCTTAAATACAGATTTTTCTAGGCATACTCATTTTTTCTTTTATTTTTTATGTGTATTAAGAATAAATACAAAGAAAGTAAGTACAAATAAATACAAAGTGGTCAATTAAATACAAGGTAGTTTCAGAAGAATGGGATAAAAATTTAAAAGATCACAAAAGAGGTTCCTATAGGACATAGTGTCTGAGCAGTGCCTTAAAAGAAGACAAATATTTCATTAGGTGGAGATGAAGAGAAAGTGAATTTCAGCCATAGAGAGACCAGTATAAAGGCATGCAGATAGAAGATCAAATGTTCTTTGTGAGGAACAGAGAACAGAAGTTTGGCTACATCACAGAACACAAGAGACGAACTAATGTCCAATGATGCTAGAAAGAAAAGTTGGGGAACGCTTGTGAAGAGTTTTAAAAGCTAAAGAGATCACTTTATAATTGATTCTAGAAACAAGAAGTCATTGAAATTTATAGAGTAAGTGACATGGACAGGTTTGCACTTTAAGTAAATTACTTTGGCAGCAGGGTGAAAGATGGACGGAATAGAGGAGATACTGGAAGGAGGAACCCAATTAAAGGTCTGTTACAATTATCTAGAAAATAGATGATAAAAGCCTGAACTCAGAAGATGATTGCTTGACTATAGAGGAGTTAGATCCTAGAGATGTTGTGGAGGTAGAAGTAACAAGTTTTGACAGCTAATTGTATTCAATAAGTCTTTATTAAGGAACTACTATGGGCCAGACACTATTTTGGTTGTAGAGAAATAAAGTCAAAAGTGAAAAAGCACCTTTCCTCAAGGAGCTTACATTCTATACGGGTAACAGTCTCACTTTTTTTCTCTCAAATGATTTATACTTATGGAAGAGAAAAAGCCATGTGAAATAAACCATAAAATAAAAAACAAATGATATGGTAGGATAAGATGAAATGGAATAATAATGTAAAATAAAATATCATATGACATGTAGAACAATGTAACAATATAACATTGTTATAATATGATGTGGCATGGAATTACATAACATAACAATGTTTTATATTGGTAATATGATATGATATGATATATATATATATATATGTGTGTGTATAATAAGCTAAGATATAGTTTATGATGTGATGTGACATGCTATGACATTATATGATATGGTATAATATGGGCAGTTAGGTGGTGCAGTGGATAGAACGTTAGACCTGGACTCAGGAAGATTAATCTTTCTGAGTTCGAATCTGGCCTCAAATACTTTCAAACCATATGACCCCTGGAAAGTTACTTAACCCTGTGTGCTTCAGTTTCCTCATCTGTAAAATGAGCTTGGAAAAGAAGTGACAAAGCACTCCAGTATCTTTGTCAAGAAAACTCCAAATGGGGTCATGAAGAGTCAGACGTGACTGCAACAAGGGAACAACAACATCAATATATGATATGATGTCATATGATATGATATGATAGCTAGATGATGCATTGAATACAGTACAGGAACTGGAATGAGGAAGAACTAAATTGAAATCCAGTTTCAAATGTTTACTAGATGTGTGTCCTTGGGCAGAGCCTTTAACATGTTTGCCTCATTTTCCTTAATAATTATAAAATTTGAATAATAATATTTACCCCCCCCAGAGTTGTTGTAAATGAGATATTGGTAAAGTGCATGGCACATTATTTTGCAACTAGTACACTGGCACTATATAAATGTAAACCTTTGTTGTTGTTGTTGTTGTTTATACCAGGACATTAATTAAAATTTCCTCAAAATACCTCATATCATAGGACATGGAGGGATAGATTGAATTCATGTAAAAGTTTATGTCCTTTCTCAACTTGAGTTTTGGGAGATAAAACTTGATGTACATTTATAGTGTTATCCTTGAATTATTTCAATAATTTGTCATTCAAACAGCTATGATGCAGCAGAGTATAGTGTAAATGTTACTGGGCATGGAGTTGGAGACTCTGAATGCCACTTTCTGACTCTATGACACTGGAGAAGTTACTGAGTCTCTCTGCTTTTCATTTTCTTCATCTGTTAGAAAAGTAAGAGTTAGATTTGATGGGTTTATAAAGTCCCCTCCAGCTCCAAATCTGGTTCTATTGTTGTAATCTATAGATATCAGAACTTGCATCACTAATTCATCTGTTTTCTTGCAAGAGATAACTATACAAAATAAATATTATGATGAGGAATAGCCAAAAAATGGGAATGGTTACCTTGGTAAGACAGTGGATAATGCATGTATACCAATGGGAACATGACATAGCAAAATCTAGGAAATGCTTACATCAAGAAATATACCCTGAGCTTCTAAGATAAGTAAAGAAAACTGGAAACCTTTTGAAGTCAGAGACAACATATTCATCAAAGCTTTGGCTGCTGTAATGTCCATCAACCATGTAATGACAAAGTAATATTTTTTATCTAAAAATCTCCCCCCTTAATTATTCTGACCACATTTACAGGGTGAAAATTAGAAAATAAAATCACTTAAAATGAGAAGAGTGAAAAAAGTGCATTAGATGGTAAAGATTAAAAGTGATACCACAGGCTGGGAATGAAAGTAACAGAATCATTGTGAATTTTTTAATCTTAAGAACCATTTTAAAGTCATTTGATTAAAAAGATGAGAATTTTCATTTTAATTTTATTCAATTTGTTTATCTGGGGCTCAGGGCCATTTCTTTTAGAGATTTGGCTGACTGAAGACTATTTCTTATCACTATTAACCTTACCTAGCTAAAGCCTGACTCATGGAATGATAGTATCAAGGAAAGATATTTAACATTCTTGAGATAAGAAACCAAAAGAGAGGAAGAAGGGAATATAGAATTCACAAAAAGTTTAAACCCTCCCAAGGGGATTTAGCTAACTTTGACTCTGACCCTTTAGTTATCTTTGTGACATGTATATGTTTTCTCTCAATCAGCTCATTGTGAACCCTCTAAATGTAGTTTTAAATTCATAACTTGACTTAGTTTACCTATTATTGTTCAGGTGTTTTCAGTAATGTCTGACTCTTCATGACCCCATTGGGGATTAGATACTGGAGTGATTTGCAATGGTTTGCCATGAGCTTCTCCAACTCATTTTACAGATGAAGAAAATGATGCAAACACAATCAAATGACTTTCCCAGAGTCACATAGCTAGTTAAGTGGCTGAGGCCAGATTTGAACCCAGGAAGATGAATCTTCCTGACTCCAGGTCTAGCACTTTATCCACTGTGCCACCCAGCTGTCTTATAGTTTACCTATATGGTCAACATGTTTTAAGGTCTTTTTCCTTAGAGGATGTATGAGATTATGCTTGTTTAACTATTTCTATTTATCTTTTTATGGCCTAAAAGGGGGTATGAGTTTGCTGCATGTCCAAAAAATTATTTCTCTATCTCCCTGACATATTTTTTCTCTATGAAAAGCTTGCTCTGAACTCTAATAAGGTTCAGGGTTACTTTTTTCTGAATTCTGAACCTGTGCTTGAGCATAATAACACCTTAGCTTTAATTTCTAAAATATCTGCATTATAGTATTAATTAGCAGTGATTACCTATCAAAAAAACTCAGTTGGCTGATAACAAAGGTGACCTCTAAACCTTTGGTTCAGAAGTGCAGGTATCATTTTTTTTTCTTTCCAACATGCAACTTGCATATTGGTACCTTTGAATGGAAAGATAGAATATCGTAGATAATTGTACATTTTGTTGATTTAACCAAATATGGCTTATTTTGTTGAAGTACAAATACTCAAGATTATCTTTCTACTTCATTTCCTTCTTATTTTGCCAGCCAGAAAAAGTAAAGAGAAAATTCCCTTAGCCCACTTCCTTAGTATATAAACAAATAAACAATCTTTTTTACACAAAACCCTTGGGCCAAATGATTACTTATGTTAAACCTAGAGTTCTTTTGTCTCTGGACTTAGGCTAAAAATCTCACCCATCCTCTCTTGCTTATTGTCATTCAAACAAAATTGTGAAAGCACAAAAGATAGTAAGCCAAATCAAGTTACTTTCACTTTCATGACAGGCTGTGCAGGTAAGTAATGAATAGTGTAAAATGAATTAATTTCTAGAGGAAGACAATTAATATTCACATTATAAAATATACTCTATTCTTTGTGAAGCAAAAACAATTAAAGTGCCTGGCATTTACCTCTTCATTTGAATTTAATGACAGTGTAGTTGTTTAAAACCTTTCTTGGGGACACTGTTAGGCACAAATGGTTCCCTATGTCCAGAGATTAAATTTAGCACACAATATAATGTCTAGAGAAAAAATGCATTCAATAGTAATTAGAGTACTAGGTAACTAAATCTGTACCTTCTTGCCAATTTGTAAACCAAAAACAAATGATTCCGACTTGCCACAAAAGTTTTCAAGAAGAGGAAAAATATAAACATTACACTGGCTTTGACTTTCTCAATATAGTTGCAAGATTTTCCAGAGGGGAGAAAAATGCAAAATGTGGATATAGGGAGCATTTTATATCTGTTTTAAGAATATGGAAACTAACTCCTTTCAGTTTCTAAATTTATAATCATCCATAGTGATGGATATGAAACTATGAGGAAATGAAATGAGTTCAGATATATGTTGCAAAATATTCACTTTCATCTAAATTGAAGAAAATTACCAGTCATTTGAGGGCTAATTGAACCCAGAAACATAGCTCTATAATTCACACTGAATTTTGAACCCTTCAGATTTCAATAAAGGAGGTTAACAGAACATGAAAAAAAATAAGAAAGTGAGTTTGGGAAAAATAAGAGTAGCAATAACAAACTTTAAGGCAAATCTACCCAAAAGTTAAACTACTTAAATTTTTTACAGGCATTTCATGAAATTAGCAGTCAATACTTGTTAAACATGCAAAAGGAAAATTGAAATTTTACAATCAGAAAGCATAGCTCTGATCATATTATTTTTTACTTAATAACCTTCAAAGATTCCTCATTACTTATCAATAAAATCCAAACTCCTTAGACTGATATTCAAAACTACAATATCACCCTAACCTACTTCTCATCATGCTTGTGGACAAAATGTCTTATTGACTGCTTGAACTTTCATTCCTCTGAGTTTTCAGTCATACTGTTCACTTCACCTGTAACACTGTCCCTACGCTCTCCTTTCCATCTTCCAATCTCTCCATGAGGAAGAGAATAGAAATCCAACATAAAAGTAGTACAGTACTTTGAGATTTGGGGTAACAGGGAGTGGAGGGGGGAAGGTTTTGCCACTATGGAGATTTGGCTGGTAAACCCTGCCCTTCTCCTGTCCTCAAATTTCTACTTGCTGATATCCTTTCTGTCAAGGACCAACTTTAATAATATCTCTTACATGAAACTTTTTTTCTGATCTCCACCAGGTAGACATGATCTCTTTCTCCTGTGAACTCATATCACTTGCTTTGTGACTCTTATCACATGCTATCCTATATTTATTAAATATGTCTTCTCTCCTACTATGTTGCAAGGCTTCTAATAAAAATCTCTGCAAAGGATAACTGATTCATTTGACAACAGAGTCACCATTAAAAAAAAAACACACAAACTCAATATTGAGAAAAATCTTGAATAAGAATAAATCTAAAGCCTTGAAATCAAGTTCATAGAATCAGCGCACAAATACTTGATTGAGCATGCATGGTTAAACAATTAATAGATTAAAAAAATTAAATAATCTGGCAATTTTAGAGGACTGAAAATACAACATGAGTCATATGTGACATGGAAACCAAAATGGTCAATGTGATCTACAGATGCATAAATAATGTTCAGAATGAAAGAGTTTATTAAGACTTCTCGTACTTTGAGCAAACAATTGGAATAAATAACATTGAAAAATTGGACTATGGAAAAGGTCAACTAGAATGATGAGAGTAATTGAAACTGTAACATAATGGAAGATTGGAAGAACTGGGGAGGTTTAGCTTGGAGAAGAGAAGATAGGGAAGGGTAAGAGTGGGTGATGACATGATAGCTAAAGAAAGGAATTTGAAAGCCTACCATGTGGAAAATGGATTAGTCTGGTCTTCTGGCTGCCATAGAGCATTGCTAGGAGCATGAGTAATAGTTCTAGAGTTAGAGGGTATGTGTCAAAGTCTATCTCTGACACTACCTATGTGATATTTCATAAGTATTTTAGACTTTCTGGCCTTCACTCTCCTCAGATGTAAAATGAGGGTCTTATATTACTTGGCTTCTCAGGTAACTACCAGCTATAGATCTATGAGTTTCTGATCATTGTGTGAATGAACGAATGAATGAAGAAACGTATTACTTACTATGTACCATGTCCTGTGCTAAGTGCCAGGGATACAAAAAGAAAAGTTTGGCCCTGCTCCCAAGTAACTAATATTCTAAAAGTGAAAGGTGATTCATGAGTAAAGTGGAAAGGATCTTTGGCCTTCAGAGTATAATAGCAAGGCACATGGTAATGTATTTCCTTTGAAACAATTTTCATTAATAAAATCATGCCCATTCCTGAGGTTGAACCATTTGATGATGCCAAAGAAATGGGAAACAAGACCTTTCTTTCTTTCTCTTTACCCACCCCGACTGGTCCTTCCAAAGTTCTGGCTGTTGCAGTGGTAGGGGCATCATTTACAGAGATAGCTATGATGTCATGCCTCTACAGGAGTTGCTTCCCTGAATGAGGCTCTCAGGATTAAATCCCCATGGGAGACAGGAAATTGGTGGTCAGTTTGTGTGTGTGTGTGTGTGTGTGTGTGTGTGTGTGTGTGTATGTGAGTGTGTGTGTGTGTGTGTGTGTGTGTGTGTATTTATGGCCCTATGCATGAGGGTGTGATTGGGGAGGAGGGTGGCAGGTACTTTCCCCATAGGGCTTGCTCTTTTGGATTATGACTGTGGAAGTGAGACAGGCAACAGGTCTAGCAGTGTTATTCTTCCCTGGGATCTTAGACATATGGATCTTAGGCTATTACTACTGGGGTCTGAGGGGAGATAGTGGTAGAGGTGGTGTCAAGGTTTGACCAGACTACTAATGGCACCTAATATTACTACCCTCAGGGGACCTTCCTATTTAGCTAGACTGATTTGCCACTCCCAGTGTTGCCATGGTCAGTATTTGGTATAGGTGGTGGCAAGAATTGGAAAGGGGTAGACGCCACATAGGGGCTGCTGCTCTGAATGATGGCTGTGGTAGCCTGATGCAAGTGTCAGTAGGGGTTGGGAGGGGTGGGGGATATTATTCCAAGGACTAATAGAGGGAAGGTTGTGGGTTATCTCTACTGAAAACTGAGCACAAGTGTTGATCAAAGTGGTAGTGGTGGTTTGACACATTTGGCACATTCCACCTCCTGTCTTGTGACGATTAGGGCTATTCAAAAGTAGAATGAGTTTAGAAGTAGATATCTATCACTGAATGGCTTAAAGAAGAGGAAAGAAAAGCCATTTTACAGAGAAATTGTAGAGAATATCCTAGTTCAAATTCATGTCTGAACAACTAAGAGGTTTAATTTTGTTAGGAACAAAAAAGGATGAAGAAAAAGAAAAAAGAAAAAACTTCAAAAGCAAGCAAAACAAAACTTCATAACGACTCCTCTCCCAACATTCGGCCATGGTGAGATTATATCTATTATATTTAGTTTACAGAAAAAAAAAAACCTATGGCTAGAGAATTTAATTAATTTTCCCAATTTCTCATAACTAGTAAATAGAAAAGTTTAGTTTTAAATCCAGTGTCCCATATCCAATGTTAATTCTCTTTCCATGCTTATTCTGGATTAAAAGATAGAAACCTCATTTGATAAAAGCTATAATAATAATAATAATAATAATAATAGAAACTCACTTACATAAAAATTTTAAAGCATTTTGAACTTTTTAGTATACATTATCACCCTTGACCTTCACAACAATGTGAGGGGCAGGCCATCATTTTCCCTATTTTGCATTTGAGCAAACTGAGATGTTACAAGATACATAAATAATGCTATCCAACATGTTCCAGGGCCACTTACAAGGTCTTCTTAGTTCAATTTGAAGAATATCATTATTTTTTGATTCTAATTCCTTAAATTTCCTTGAGAAAATTTTTGGAAACTTTACTTTTCAGCAGCTATACCAATCAGTGATTCTCCAAGTGAATGGTTACAAACTCAGATCAAGCAGAAACTTGGGCCAAGGGTTGGAGAGAATATTGCTTCTCCTCCATGATTCCATAGTGCATATTGTTACACTCTGTGGAGCTTAAAGAATATAGGCAGAAAGGAATTTTCTTCATAGTGTAATGCCTAAAGCATTAAAGGAGTGATATAAATCTGCCAAACATGATCCATCTTTTTTCTAACTATGTCTATGATAGAAAAATGATAAAAAGAACTGCCAAAATCTAACATCCTCTTAGGTTTTCCCTATAATGTAAAATACATTTTGAATTGAAAGAATTTTTGAATCAATACTATTCAATACAAAGCAATTGTATGCTAATAAGTAAAATTCTATGCTCACATTTTGACACTGATTTGAATAAACTGCAATGTAATCCCTTACATTAATTTTAAGGGCATTTCACTCATGCAGACTATTTTTTACTATCTCCTTCTTTGATAGCTAAGCCTTAGAGAAATGTGAGGGTTGTCACTATATCCTGGTGCTTGGGGGCATTTCCCTATCGAAGATCACCTGGGTTATAGGTAGAAATCTTACATTTTTATATTTCTCACACTATTTCTGGGACTACATTAATACACAGAAAAATTCCTGTGGAATTCTCTGAAATATACTAAAAGACTGTATGATTTCCTTTTCCACCAACTCCTTATCTTTGACCAATTTGCACCTATATAGAGGTATATCTGGATATAACAATAATAAACCTTTTTTTTATTTTTATTTTGGAGCTTATAGGTAGCCTCCTCATGTAATCATTATACTTATTGTGAATATGTTATTTAGTCAGTTTGTGAATATCTGACCAAATTTATTATACAAATCTCAAAGGAACATCATAGAAGAGGCCAAGGCTGTTTTTCCTTTCTCTTCCCTGTCCAGCTAGGGCTCCAGTTAGGGCTTAAGTGTATCAGGTGAGGAAAAGAGTTGGCATGAACTAGTGTGGTTACAACTCACTTTCCAAGTGCTGAGACACCCGGAATCACACAATTGGTCAATGATATTCCTGTATCACAGGATAGGAAATGGACCTGGAATTTCAGTGGTATAGAGAAATTCCCAGAGAGGAACTTCCTCTGTCAATCAGGTAATCAATCACCTTATTTCCAAAATCAAGATGTTTGGATCCCTGAAAGGTTAAGTGAATCTCCCAGGGTCATACAGTGACTGTTTTAGAAGTTGGACTTGAACTCAGGTCTTCTTGACTTTAAGATTAGCTCCAAGATTGGCTTTAAGATTGTCCCTACTATAATAAACTGCTTCTGCAGGCCATCTACAATATGCCTCTGCTTTCTCTCCTCTCACTCTCTTCTTCACTTCTTACACTCTGGTTTCCAAACTCAGTATTCTACTGAAACAGCTATCTCTAAAGTCACCAACGATCTCTTAGTTGCCAATCAATGACTCTCAAATCTACCTGTCTTGCTCTAACCTCTCTACTGATCTTGTTTTCAAACATCTAGGACTGGATGTCCACTGAACATATTAGACTGAAATGTCCAAAGTGGACTCATAATCTTTCCCCTAAATCCATCCCCTCTTCTTACATTCTCCATTACTGTAGAGGACAACACCATCTTCCCAGACCATCAGATTCACCAAGTACATGCCATCCTCGACTCTTCACTCTTACATTCTCATATTCAATCTGTTGACGAGGCCTATTTTCACCTTTGCTTGTTGTTTAGTCATTTCAGTCATGTCCTACTTTTTGTGACCCCATTTTGGGTTTTTCTTGGCAAAGAAACTGGAATAGTTTGACGTTTCCTTCTCCAACTTATTTCACAGAAAAGGAAATGAGGCAAATAGGGTTAAGTGACTTGCCCAGGGTCACTCAGCTAAGTGTCTGAGGCTAGATTTGAAGTCAGGTCTTCCTGCTGCCACGTTCTGCACTCCATCCACTGCACCACTTAGCTGCACCTTTGCTACCTTTTTTGAATACATGCTCTTCTCTCATCTGACCCTGCCACCACTCTGGTGCAGACCCTCATCACCTCACACATGGAATCAGCAATAATTGATTGCCTGTATTGATCTGCCTGTATTGCTGTTCTCCACTCAGCCAACAAAATGATTTTCCTAAAGTGCAGTTCCAACCATGTGAATCACCCTGCTAATAAACACCAGTGCTTCCCTGTTGCCTCCAGGATCAAATATAAGATCCACTAGCACACACACACACACACACACACATACACACACATCCCTTTCCAGTCTTCTCACACCTTATTCTTTACCTGACACTCTTCCATTCAGTGACATTGGCATACCAAGTATTTCACAAAGAAGACTATGCATCTCTGGGCTCTAGGCATTTTCTATGGCCGCACTACATGCCTGGAAAACTCTCTCTTCTCATATCCACTTGCTAGCTTCTCTTAAGTCCCAACTAAAATTCCATGTTCTACAGAAAGACTTTTCCAACTCTTAATTCTAGTGACTTCCTTCTTTTATTTACTATTCATCCTGAATAGAGCTTGTTTTTTTTTTTTCCCCCACATAATTGTTTGCATGTCTCTTCCATTAAATTGTTAGCTCATTGAGGGCAAGGACTGTCTTTTGCCTCTTTTTGAAATCTTAGCACAGTTCCTTGAACTTTTTTATAAATAGGCACTTGATAGATGTTTATTGAGTGACTAACTAACTAATAGATCAGAAAAGAGAACCCAGGCAGCTCTTTTCTTACATCTACAAGATACTAGTAGATGTCTAGTAGACTAGTAGACTGCTAATTTTGGTAAAATTAACATTAACTGTGACATGTAGAACAGATAGGGCTTCTCATATTTTATGTATGTACCATTATTATTTTCCTATCTAATTTCATAACACCAGATAAACTATATGAAACAATTATTCAAATGTGCTTATTAATTTATTTATTTTTAATAATGATTTCTGTTTATTGGTTCAGATCTATGGTTTTAGAACTATAGGGACAGATAGCTTGTTGTGCCATAGCAGACCAGGAGCAGGCCTTGGAAGCCACTGAATCAGTAGTAGCAGAAGCTGCTTCTGGAGCTCTCCACCCACAGATGGTCAGGGGTTCAAACAACTGGTATGAAGGAAATTACGGGCATCTCTTTGCTGGCACTGAGGCAAGACATTCTTGCTTTGCCTAAAGGCAGATCTGGATTACAGTCCTGGGTGGCAGTCCCAGGGTGAGGAGGAGCACTAGCACACCAGAGCTTGGACCCACAGGGGAGAAGGGACTCTCCTCACGGTTCCAAGGCCGAAAAGAGTGCTTGTGGTTATTCACAGACCAGAGTACAAACCAGCAGAATAGTAAACACCTCTCTTTAGATCATGCCACCTTGGAAGAACTGAAAACTTATAGGTCCCTAGAAGTATCTCTGAAAACAGTTGCACAAAACCCCTGAAGCTTATAACAATTCCATTCCACCCTGGAAGCAGAGCCTTACTTTGCTAAAGAGTTACAAGTTAAGTAATAGGCTGGGAAAGTGAACAAACAACAGAAAAAACATTCTGACCATAGAAAGTTACTATGGTGACAAGGAAGATCAACACATATACACAGAAGACAACAAAGTCAAAGTTCCCGCATCCAAAGCCTCCAAGAAAAATATGAATTGGTCTCAGACCATGGAAGAGCTCAAAAAGGATTTTGAAAACCAAGTAAGAGAAGCGGAGGAAAAAATTGGAAGAGAAATGAGAGTGATACAAGAAAATCATGAAAAAATGAGTCAACAGCTTGGTAAAGGAGACACAAAAAATACTGAGGAAATAATACCTTAAAAAGCAAACTAGGACAAATGGGAAAAGAGGTACAAAAAGCCGATGAGAAGAAGAATGCCTTGAAAAGTAGAAATGGCCAAAAAGAAAAAGATTTACAAAAATTCACTAAAGAAAAAAAAATCTCCTTAAAAATTAATTAGGCCAAATGAAAAGGAGATGCAACAGCTCACTGAGAAAAATAATTCCTGAAAAATTAGAATTGAAGAAATGGAAGCCAGTGACTTTATGAGAAATTCAGAAACAATAAAACAAAATGAAAAGGATGAAAAAATAGGAGACAATGTGAAATATCTCCTTGGAAAAACAACTGACCTGGAAAATAGATCCAGGACACTTAATTGCAAAATCATTAGACTATCTGAAACCCATGATTAAAAAAAGGAGTCTGGTCATCATCTTTCAAAAAATAAGAAAACATAACACTTACTAGCTGTGTGACCTTGGGCAAGTCACTTAACCCCAGTTGCCTCACATTGGGCAAAAAAACAAAAACAAAAATAAAAAACTGCCCTTACATTCTAACACCAGTGGGTATAATATAAATGGAAATAATCCAACAAGGTATCCCAAAATGAAAACTCGTAGGAATATTGTAGCCAAATTCCAGAGCTCCCAGGTCAAGGAGAAAATATTACAAGCAGCCAGAAAGAAACAATTCAAGTACTGTGGAAACACAGTCAGGATAACATAAAAATTAGCAGCTTCTACATTAAAGGATTGGAGGGCTTCAAATATATTCCACGTGGCAAAGGAGCTAGTATTACAATCAAGAATCACTTACCCAGCAAAACTGAGTATAATCTTTCAGCTGAAAAAATGGACATTCATTGAGATAGAGTACTTTCAAGCATTCTTGATGAAAAGACCAGAGCTAAATAAAAAATTTGACTTTCAAATACAAGACTCAAGAGAAGCATAAAATGGTAAACAGTAAAGGGAAAACATAAGGGGCTCAATAAGATTAAATTGTTTACATTCCTACATGGGAAGATGATATTTGTAACTTGTAAGAAATCTCTCATTAGTGGGACAATTAGGAGTATATATAGACAGAGGGCACAGGTGTGAGTTGAATTTGCTAGGATGATATCTAAAACAAAATTAAAGGGTGAGAGATGAATGTACTGGGAGAAGGGGAAATGGAGAGGTAGAATGGAGTAAATTATCTCACATAAAAGAGGTAAGGAAAAGCTTTTACAGCAGAAGGGAAGAGGGGGGATCTAAGGAGGAGTGAGTGAATCTTACACTCAGAGGGAATAATATATATATTAATTATATATAATAATTAATTATTAATTAAATTATATTAAAATTATATTAAAATATAATAATTACTTATTAATATATATATATATACGGGTCCTGAAATCTATCTTACCCTACAGGAAAGTAGGAGGGGAAGCAGATAAGAGAAGACAAGGTGATAGAAAGAAGGACACGTTGGGGGAGCAAAACACTTTTTAAGAGGGAGAAGGGGAAAGGCGAGAGAGAATAGAATAACTGGGGGAATAGGATGGAGAGAAATAGAGTTAACAATGGTAACTGAAAAAAAATTGAAGCCAGTTTCTCTGATAAGACCTTATTTCTTAAACATATAAAGAACTGAGTCAAATTTTATAAAAGATAAGAGCTATTCCCCAGTTGATAAATGATCAAAAGATACAAACTGTTCTCAGATGAAGTAATCAAAGCTATCTTTAGCCATATAAATAAATGTTCTAACTCATTATTGATTGGAGAAATGCAAATTAAAATAATTCTGAGGTACTCCTTCATACTTATTAGATTGGCTAATAGGACAGAAAAGGAAAATGACAAATAGTGGAAGAGATGTGGGAAGAATGAAACATTAATGCACTGTTGGTTGAATTGTGAACTGATTCAACCATTCTGCAGAGCAATTTGGAACTATGCCCAAAGGGCTATAAAACCACATATACCCTTTGACCTAACAATACCACTACTATGTCTGTAACCCAAAAGAGATTAAAAAAAGGAAAAGGACCAATATGTACAAAATATATAGAGCAGCTCTTTTCTTGGGAGAAAATAGGAAAAATCTTGTGACTCCCATCAATTGGGAAATAGCTGAACAAATTGTCATGTGTGATTGTGATGGAATACTACCATGCTATAAGAAATGCTGAGCAGAATGCTCTCAGAAAAACCTGGAAAGACTTACATGAGCTGCTGCAAAGTGAAATGTACTATGTATAAAATAATATCAATATTGTAAGTTGATCGGCTGTGAATGACTTAGCTATTCTCAACAATACAATGATACAAGACAACTCGGAAGGTCTTATGATGTAAAATTCTATCTATTCTCAGAGAATAAACTGATGGTGTCTGAATATAGATTGAAACATACTTTTTTTTTTACTTTATTTTTCCTGAGGGTTTTTTTGAATCTATGTTTTCTTTCACAACATGATTATTATAGAAATATTTTTGCATGACTATCCACATATAACCTATATTGAATTGCTTGCATTCTCAATGAGGTAGGGTGGGGAAGGAGGAAGGGAAAGAATTTGGAACTTAAAGTTTTAAAAATTAATGTCAAAAATTGTTTTTTTCATGTACCTGGGGAAAAATAAAATACTAAATGAATTTCGGCAAAAGCAGGAAAAAAAAAAGAAAATGGCAAAAATAATAGTAAGAAAATTTTAGGAACAAATTATAAATTAATGTTAGGTAATGGGACCACAATGATGAAGGAATAAACATCTCCAATACCCATTATTTGTTTTCTAAAGACAAATTTTTTGCTCGAGATAATGCAATTACACTACTTTGGGCAGCTAGCTGGCACAGTGAATAGAGTGTCAGGCCTGCAGTTAAGAAGATTCATCTTCATGAGTTCAAATATGGTCTCACATACTTACTAACTGTGTAACCATGTACAAGTCACTTTATCCTGTTTTCCTCATCAGTAAAATGAACTGGAAAATGAAATGGCAAAACACTCCAGTATCATTTCCAAGAAAACTCCAAATAAGGTCACAAAGAGTTGAACATGACTTAAAAACCCCTGAACAACAAGTGTAATTACAACTTAACACTATGGAAGAAGAAGCCCCCACAGGTAAGAATCCTTTGAATCAAAGTCCTTTACCTCCCATCTACATTTGTAATGAAGTGATACTAGATGAATTTATTAGTCCTCTGTCAGAGTTGGGCAATTCTAAAAAAAAAAAAAAGATAAAAGGGAGTTAAAGTTTTGCAGAAATTATATGTAAAAAGTTTATTTTTTGTGTCTTCATAATAGGTTCACTGATAACATGAATATAATATGAAATATGCCTATATTTCTCAGAAATCTCCTGAACTCTGCAAATGACAAATTAAACTGAAAGTTAATTCTTTAGAAAGGCTAACAAAATTAAAAAACCTTTGCCAATCTGATTAAAAAGAGGCTAGAAAATCAAAACAACAAAATAAAAAAAAATAAATGAACAAGATGAAATTACAATGAAGTCATAAGAAATAAAAACAAATTATGAGATGCTACCATGCATAATTACATGCCAACAAAACAAACCACAGAATAAATTGAGGATTATATTAAAAAATGTAACATACTAAAACTAACAGAACATCAAAGGGAAGCCTTAAATAATACTATACAAGAAAAGGAAATAGATTAATTAAAGAACTACCAAAGGGTGGGGTGTTATCTGAAGAAACTTCTTGCCTTGATATAATTAAAGGATAACTTCTTCTTCTTTTAAAGAATAATAATCACTATTCTATAAAATTATTTGCAAAAATTGAGAAAGAAAACATCACTAAAATTATGTTATTAGACTAATGTACTCCCAATGCCTAAAGAAAAGAAAAAAAAGCAAAGGAGAACTAGAGACTTATAGTTATCTTTCTCTTGGTCTGCTTTTAACTTTCTGGACTTTTTCACCATGACTGAACTGCCTTCTCACCCTGGAATTTTTTTCAATTGCTCAAACCTTCTAACCCTAAAATATCCCTCTGCCTCTGTGTAACTCTTCTTCCATTTGCTTAGTTCCTCCTGTAAACTCCATTTTGAGGTAGGGTCCAGGCAACCATCTTTCATTGCTCTACTAGCTTTGCTTCTTACTCTCTCAACTTTGCTATGATATCTGAAAATGAACCTTCCTCTCCTCCTCTCAGCTCCTATTTTTCGCTTATTTTTACGTCATCTTTGCCCATTAGAAAGAAAGCTCCTTTATAATTGGGGCCATCTTTCTTTCTGGTTTGCATTTGGATACCCAGCACATTGTACAGTGCCTGCTTGTACATGCTTGATTTTATGTTAGAAATTAGAATAATGTAAGACTGGATACAATGGGATTGGTTTAATTTAGTGATGTTGTTAACAACTATATTAAAATATTTAAAAGATGATTAATAGAAATTACTATAATAAAGCAAGGGTGTTAATTTTGATTAGGTTCTTTCTCTGATTTTCTTGAGTATACAAAAATCAGTGGAACAAATATTTGCTAAGACATAATTATTATGATGGCTTTCACAGGAAAAAAAAATTGGTTAGTGTTATCAGAAATGTTTGCATATGTCATTTAACTCCCAAAGGAATAAGAGTCATGGTACTGACTCTTTGAGGCAAAAACTAAAGAAGAAAAATAAAAATGCACTGTAACATCACTATAAATTAAAATATTCAACCCAGGTCCATGGAAAGGGTACTAGTCCAACTTTTTACTACAGAAATGTCAGGATGTGTGTGAGCATTTATATGCACCTATGCATATGTATGTATACATGTATGTACATGCTTACATAGACTGGCATTTGAATATATAAATGTATGTGTGTATATGTGTGTGTTATACACATTCGGCTGTGGAAGAGATAGATAGATAGATAGATAGATAGATAGATAGATAGATAGATAGA
>NW_020946232.1:0-9881 GCF_900497805.2 Vombatus ursinus | reverse complement strand
GGGACCTATTAATGGCCAATCAATGAGAGCCAGTGTGGTTTGGGTTTAAAGGCATAGTCAAATAGCTCCATTTGAATCCTGATGGGCTTTATCAAAGCCTGGTTTCCCATATACCAGTATGGCCAATTTTCAGTCAGTCAGTAAATATTTATTAAGCACCCACACAGTACTGGGGATACAAAAAGAGACAAAAGACTGTCCCTGCCCTCGAAGAGCTCAAAATCTAACAGAGGAGACAAAAAGAAAAAAAAATGTACAAACAAGCGATACATGAGGAAAATAGGAAATCATTAAAAGAGAGTTAAAAGGGTTTGCAAAGTTTTCTGGTGGAAGCTGAGGTTTGGTTAGAATCTGAAGGAAGCCAGTAGGAGAAGATGAGGAAGGAGAATATTCCAAGTGGGTAGATAGCCTGAGAAAATGCATGGAGCTGGGAGATGGAGTGATTAGTGGGAGGAACAGCCAGAAGGTCAGTGTCAATGGTTTAAAGGTTACCTGACAGAGATTAAGGTGTAAGAAGACTGAAAAGGTAAAGGGGAACTAGGTTATAAAAGACTTTGAACACATGGAGACAAAAGGAAGGCACTGGAGTTTAATGACTAGGGGAGTGACATGGTCAGACCTGTACTTTAGAAAAATCAATTTTGTGAGTGAATGGAGGGTAGACTGGAGTGGGGAGAGACTTGAGGCAGGCAGACCCACCAGGAGGCTATTGAAAGTGTGAGGCAATGAGGTCCTTCATGTACCAGTGTAGTGGCAGTATCAGAGGACGGAAGAAAGTGTATTAAAGATATGTAGCAAAGGTGAAATCCACAGGCCTTGGCAACAGACTGGATATGTGGAAGAGGGCAGAGATAGAGATAGTGAGGAATCCAGGATGATACCTAGGTTGTAAGCCTGAGGGACTCAATATATCATGTTGTAAGAGGGGCATGACTGAGAGAAAGATAATGAGTTCCATCTTGGACATAGTGAGTTTAAGATGTCTACCAATGGGATTATCCCATGCTCATTCCCATTAAATCAGAGAAAGGTATTTATACTTGTAAAGGATTCATTGGATGTTAACACCTTGCTAGCACCTCAGTATTACCATCCTTAATGGGGGGTGGAGGATTGGTAGGGGAAAAGAGAAAGAAAATAAATCCGTCCCCCCCACCCCATGCAAGGTAATTTTGAGATAGAGGATAGCTGCTGGGTGGGGGGTGGGGGAGAATTAAGAAAGACTTTATGCTGAAGGTGGCACCTGAATAATTTTTTAAAGCTAAATACAAGTAAGCAAAGGGGAGGTGGATCTTAGTCCATAAGATCCCCTAGAAGAAAAGAAATAGAAGATTCTAATATTGGACTTCTAGAGAGGCCATTACCAATGCAAGAAGCAGAGAGAGGCAGGACAGAGAAGGGGCTCACCTAGGGTAAGGCTACTGGGGAAGTATTGCAACTGCCTATTTTAACTAATTATCTATAGTCTTATAACTTTCCTTGCCCTACTTCTGGCCCAAGCTCCTCTTCTGTTTCTAAGGAAGGTTCTTTCTGTACCTTTGTGCCTCACTGATTAACTTATAATTGAATTGAAAACATTTTTTCTTTCCTCAGTCTTTAATCACTTCCCCTTCATCACTTGGCAACGAACTGAACTCTAAAATACTAACTGTTGCTGTTTGTGTGAGGGGAAAAAAAAAGCTGTTTACAATTCTTCGCTTTGTTTTTCTTCTCCAGGACTACACTGCTATATAACATCTCATTCTCTGGAGCATCTTATTAGCAGCAGCGAGTTACAACAATGCAAAATAAGACACAGCTGACAGATGCAGAACCCTATTAAAATTCCCTCACAACGCCCTTACACTTTAGTGCCCAAGGGGAAATGATTCCAAAGTTGGATCATCCAAAAATGCAGGAAATGATTTCTCTGTCATTCTTCAAAGCAAAATTAAAAAGCTGAGCCGAAAAAACTGTCCATCTTCATTGCTTTGAGTATACACTAATTTTATTTTTAATTACATTTAGTTAAGCATATGGTGGTTTTTTAATCAAAACAGAAAGTATTTTAGATGACAACTTTAATGTAGTTCCCTATTCTTCCTCTTCTGAAGAAGAATAAAAATACAGCAAAAATCTGCCAAACAAGAGTGAGGGAGAGAGGTGGGGGAAGAGAGCGGGAAGAGGGGGTAGAGGGGAAGAGAGAAAGACAAAGAGAGAAGGAGAAGGAGAAGAAGAAGAAGACGAAGAAGAAGAAGAAGAAGAAGAAGAAGAAGAAGAAGAAGAAGAAGAAAAGAGAAAGGGGAGACAGACTATGATCGTATGACTTGTTTCTTTGATTCTGAATGCTTACCATCAGAAGAGCAGAAAAGAACAATAGACTGGAAATCAGAATATCTGGGCTCTAGCCTCCACCATGCCACTAACTTAAGCTGTGTAACCTTGGGCAAGTCACTTCACTTCCCTGGTCCTCAGTTCCTTCAACCAGACAGTAAAAGGCTTGGCCTGCATGATTTCCAAGGTCCCTTCTAGCTCTAACATTCTCTGCATCCAGTCATCTTGATCTATATCCAGCCACTGGACCCAGATGGCTCTGGAGGAAAAAGTGAGGCTGGTGACTTTGCATAGCCCTCCCTCACTGTAATCCAATTCACTTCCACGTCATGGCATCACCTCTCTGATGTCATGTCCTCTTTGAGAATGAAGGACAAACAACAACATTCTCTGAAAGTGATGAAATCTAACGCCTATATGATGTTGCATATTACATACGCCCTACCTAGAGCAAATTTGCAGGGTTTATTTTGCCTTCATTAAGGAAAACAAAACAAAACAAAATGTGGCAGTCCCTTTCAGCCACTTCTGACAAAGGCTTAATGTGGACTTTTGAAGAGCAGGAGCAAGAGTTAACTTTTCTGCAGTTGATCAAACAAACAAGCATCTATTAACCACCTAATACATTCATTCCAGGCATAGTACTAAGTGATGTGGATGTGAACACCCTGTTCTCAAAGGAGCTCACAGTCTGTGGTAGAGAAATATACATACATACACATATACATGTACACACACACACACACACACACACAAATAAATAAATATAAGGTAGTTTTAGAGGGTAGGAAGGCTCTAACATTTGGAAGGAGTACCAGGAAACACCTCATACTGAGCTAAATTTTGTAGACAATTAAGAATTTTAAGAGGCAGAGGTGAGGAGGGAGGGGTATGAGGTACCACCCATACAAAGACAAGAAGGTAGAAGATAGAATGCTGTGTGTGAGGAATAGCAGGAAGGATAGTTTGACTGGACCTTTGAATGTATGAAGAAGATAATGCATAACAAAGCTAGAAAGGTAGACTTGAGGCAGGCTGTAAGGAGCTTAAGTGCCAAACAGGAGATTGTATTTAATAATAGTAACAACTAGCATTTATATATAATGCTTTAAGGTATACAAAGTGCTATATAAATGTTATCTCCTTTGACACCTACAACAATCCTGGGAAGTAGATGCTATTATTATCCCCATTTTAATATTGGGGAACAGACTGAAGTTTAAGTGACTTAGCCAGGGTCACACAACTGGTACATGTCTGAGGTAGGATTTGAAAGCAGGTTTTCCTGACTCCAAGTCCAGCACTCTTATCCACTGTGCCACCTAGGTGACTCTTAATAGGAGGTCACTGTATAACAAACGATAAGCCTTTTAATTTTTCTCTTAGGAATTTTAATAATCAAAAAGGAATAGAAAATAAAATGACAACACCCACTATATATATGTAATTCTTTCCATGATTTTCTGTTATCAAATTTATTTTATTAATTAAATACTTTCTCTTTCCCTTGTGCTTGGTTACACCATTAGGGAATTTCCTATTCCTTTCCCATAAAGGTATTTTTTCCCTTCCTACTCTGTTATTACTCTCTAATAGCTGGTATTTTTAATTATTTTCATCTCACTAGAAAACTTGCTGAAATGTCCTATTAAAATTTGTTTGAGGCAGTAATCCAAAAATATTATGTATAAAAGGGGGAAAATAATAATTTCTTGGACAATACAAGTAAACCTCTATCACTGAAAATATTTTGCTCTACTCATTCCTGCCCCCTTAAGGTGTCAGAAAAAAATAGAAACATAAGAATCCTATAAAAATGTAAAGCATTTTCTGATACTATATAAGTACTCATGAGCACACATAGCCCATGCTCCGTGTAATACATACATACTCCAGTAGCTTCACTACTGTGTTACCAGAAGCGAAGGAGAAATCCTTCAAGGTCTTTCTCCCTTCTAGTTAGCTGGCTAGTCTAAAAAGGAAAGGACTGGGGCAGCTAGGTGGCACAGTGGATAGAGCACTGGCCCTGGAATCAGGATGACCTGAGTTAAAACCTAGCCTCAGACACTTATTAGCTATGTGACCTTGAGTAAGTCCCTTAACCCAGATTGCCTTCAAAATAAACAATAAAGTAAATTTTAAACAATAAAGAGGAAGGAATCCAGGCAGCTCCTTTTTGTCTTGGGCTGCAACACAGTTGTAAAATGAAGGACCTGGATTAGGATGACCTCTAATGTCATTTCCAAATCTTACTTACATGATCATCAACAGTTTAGCTCTAGTTCCTGTTTTTTTAAAGTGATCTAAGCAATATTATTGGACTATCTGAAAGTCATGATCAAAAAAGAGCCTAGATATCATCTTCCAAGAAATTATCAAGGAAAACTACCCTGATATTCTAGAACCTGAGGGTAAAATAGAAATGGAAAGAATCCACCAATCACCTCCTGAAAGAGATCCCAAAATGAAAACCCCCAGGAATATTATAGCCGAATTCCAGAGCTCTCAGGTCAAGGAGAAAATGCTACAAGCAGCCAGAAAGAAACAACTCAATTATCATGAAGGCACAGTCAGGATAGCACAAGATTTAGCAGCTTCTATATAAAAAGATTGGAGGAATGTGATATTCCAGAGGGCAAAGGAGCTAGGATTATAATCAAGAATCACCTACCTGGAAAAACTGAGTATAATCCTTCAGGGGGGAAAATGGCCATTCAATGAAACAGAGGACTTTCAAGTATTCCTGATGAAAAGACCAAAGGTGAATAGAAAATCTAACTTTCAAATACAAGACTCAGAAGAAGTATAAAAAGGCAAACAGGAAAGGAAAATCATAAGGGACTTAATAAGGTTAAACTGTTTACATTCCTACATGGGAAGATGATACTTGCAACTTCTAAAAACTTTCTCATTAGGGCAGTTAGAAGGAATATACATTGACAGAGGGAATGTGTGTGAGATGAGTATGATGGGATGATTATCTAAAAAAAATAAAATTAAAGGGTGAAAAAGAAGAATGCACTGACATAAAAGAGGTGCAAAAGAGCTTTTACAGTGGAGGGGAAGATGGGAGAGGTGGGGGGGGAGTGTGTGAACCTTACTCTTGATGGAATTGGCTTAAAGAAGGAATAAGATACCACTCAGTTGGATATAGAAATCTATCTTACCCTCTAGGAAAGCATGAGAGGAAGGGGGTAAGAGAAAAGGGATGGGACTGATAGAAACGAGGGTAGATTGGGGGGAGGTAAAGTCAGAAGCAAAACACTTTTGAGAATGGACAGGGTAAAAAGAGAGATAAAGTAGGATAAACAGGGGGAAAATAAGATGGAGAGAAATACATAGTAATGATAGCTGTGGGAAAAAATATACAGCAAGTTTCTTTGATAAAAACCTCATTTCTCAAATATATAGAGCACTGAGTCAAACTTAAAGAAATAAGATCCATTCCTCAATTGATAAGTGGTTAAAGGATATGAACAGGCATTTTTCATATGAAGTAATCAAAGCTATCCATAGTCATATGAAAAAAATGCTCTAAATGCAAATTAAAACAACCATGAGCTACCACCCTACACTGATAAGATTATCTAATTTGACAGAAAAGGAAAATGACCAATATTGCTCTGTTGGTGAAGTTGTATACTGATTCAGCCATTCTGTAGAGCAATTTAGAACTATGCCTAAAGGGCTATAAAGCCATGAATAGTCTTTGACCAAGCAATACCACTACTAGGTCTATATGCTAAAGAGATAAAATACAAAAAGGAAAAGGATGTACATGTACAGAAATATTTATAGCAGCTCTTTTTGTGGTGGCAAAGAAATGGAAACTGAGGGGATGTTCATCAACTGGGGAATGGTTGAACAAGCAGTTGTATATGATTATGATGGAATACTATTGTACTATAAGAAATAAAGAACAGGATGCTTTCAGAAAAACCTGGAAAGACTTATATGAATGGATACAAAATGAAATGAACAGAACTAGGAGAAAATTGTATGTAGTAACAGCAATATTGTATGATGATCAACTGTGAATGGCTTAGCTATTCTCAGCAATAAAATGATCCAAGACAATCATGAAGTATTTGTGATGAAAAATGCTATCTATCTCCAGAGAAAGAAGTGATAGGATCTGAATATAGATTTAAGCATATTTTTTCTTTACTTTCTTTTTCTTTTTTTTTTAATCTGTGTTTTCTTTTACAACATGACTAACATGGAAATGTGTTTTGGATAACTGTGCATGTTAGACCTATATCAAATTGCAAGGGACAGAGGGAGAGAATTTGTAACTCAAAAAATTTTTTTTAATGAATGTGAAAAATTGTTTTTACATGTAATTGAGGAAAAGTAAAATACTAAATAAAAAAAGAACTTGGAATGAAGTGGGTACCTATTAATGACTGAACAAACTATGGGACATAAATGTAATGAGATATTACTGTGATTTCAGCAATTATCAATATGAGGCATTCAAGGAAACATGGGAAGACATGGAAGAACTGATGAAATAAGCAGAACAAGAACAATCTATAAAAAAAAATACCTACAATTATGTAAGTGAAAAAAAAAAGAAGCCCAACTTTGAAAAACAATGATAAACAATCTCAGTTTTGGAGAATTGATAATGAAACCTATTTCCCTATTCTTAGCAGAGAAATGGCAGACATTAGGGACAGGATGTTGCCTATACTGTGAAATGCAATCATTATAGAGGTGAATTTTTGTTCAATCATTTTTCTTTGTTGCAAGACAGAGTTCATTTCTGGTGGCAGGAGGCTTATATCCAGGAATTATTGATGTAAACAAAAGACATTGATTTTAAAAACATTTTAATCAAATTAACTAATTGTTTATCTATTTTATTTATTTTTTCATAAAACCAACTCCTAGTATTATTTCTTAATTCAATTTTTTTATTCCCAATTTTATTAATCCCACCTTTAATTTTTAGTATTTCCAATTTAGTGTTCAATTGGAGATTTTTTTTTTTAGGCAATTGGGGTTAAGTGACTTGCCCAGGATCACACAGCTAAGTAAGTGTCAAGTGTTTGGTCTGAGGCAAGGATTTGAACTCAGGTCTTCCTGACTTCAGGATAGTGCTCTATCCACTGCACCACCTAGCTGCCCCCAACTGGAGATTTTTAATTTGTCCTTTTTCTAGTTTCTTTTTTTAATAAATTGAATATCCAATTCATTAGTATGTTCTTTTTTCTATTTTATTGATGGATCCATTTAGAGACAGAAATTTGCCTCTAATCACTGCTTTTGCTGTATCCCATAGGTTTTGATATGTTGTCTCAATATTGTCATTCTCTTTAATGAAATTATTAATTGTTTCTATGATTTGCTCTTTAACCCACTCTTTTTTTTAAGATTAGGTTGTTCAATCTCCAATTAGTTTTTAATATTTGTTTCCTTGGTGCCTTATTAAATATAATTTTATTATGTTATGATCTAAAAAGGATACCTTTGATATTTCTGCTTTTCACCATAAAATTTTTATGTACTAATATGTGGTCAATCTTTGTAAAGGGACCATGAACCACTGAGAAAAAGGTGTATTCCTTTCTATTTCCATTCAATTCTCTCCAGATATCTATCACATCTGGTTAATCTAAAATTCTATTCATTTTCTTAACTTCTTTCTTATTTATTTTTTGATTAGATGTATCTAGTTCCGAGAAAGGGAGTTTTTTATATTATATTATTATAGTATTCCTATCTATCTTTACTTGTAATTCATTTAACTTTTCTTTTAAAAAATTAGATACTATTATATTTGATGCATATAGGTTCAGTATTGATATTGCTTCATTGTCAATGGTACCTTTTATCAAAATGTAGCTAACCTGTTTACCTCTTTTAATTAAATCTCTTTTATCCATAACTTTGAGATTGCTATCCCTGCCTTTTTTGCATCAGCTGAAGCGTAATAAATTTATCCCAACCCTCCATTTGAAAAAAAAAACATTTAAAAGTCTTTATACATCTTATCAACTTTTTTATTTCTGCATATTTACATGAAAATGTACCCAATATTGACATGCAAAAAAAAAGAAACTTCTCAGAAAATCTGATATCAGTGGGGAGGCTAAAGTCCGGAGCAAACACTCCTGGCTATGTGTTTTAAAAACACAATTTTGTGTTCCAAGTCATTAGATTGGGGCTTCCATTATTCTAGCAACAGTTACTAAACCAACCAAGGATAAAGAAAGAGATGAAGTTTACAGGGAAACAGCAATAAGAGATTAGAAAAGCTGTTGAAACCCATCAAACAGAGAAGCAAAGCACCAGCTATAAAAGCTGCGGTAAGGAAAGGAGGAAGTAGAAGAGAAGTCCAGGAGGTTACTGAGATGGGAGAATTTAAAGGCAGGTCCAAATGTATTCTCAGGTCACAATGAAAGGGAGGTCATTCAATAGCATAGGGCTGATCATGACTTTTACTCCAGTTCCAAATCTCAGCTAGGTCCCAATTAATGCAAATAATAAGTCTCTTATTATTCAAAATTTTCATTGAATATTTTCATTGGGCTAGAACCAACTCTCACAATTTATATGTAATTACATATAATTATAACTTCACATAATACAACCTTTTAATGGAATTCATTATTCATACTAATTGGGGCTAAGTAACACAGAAGTATGGCAGCTCGACAACACAATGGATAGAGCACTGGGCTTGAAATCAGGAAGACTCATCTTTGTGAATTCAGATCTGGCCTCAGACACTTACTAGCTGTGTGACCCTGGGCAAGTCACTTAACTCTGTTTGCCTCAGTTACTCACCTGTAAAATGAGCTGGAGAAGGAAATGGCAAACCACTCCAGTATCTTTGCCAAGAAAACCCCCAAATGAGGTCATGAAAAGTTGAACACGCCTAAACAATAAAGAAAAACAACAACACAGAAGCACACATAGTGTTCAAGAGTATACATAGATCATTTCCATAAAAAAGTTTGTCAATAACTATGATTACCATGACTTCCTTCTGAATTATCAACATATTCACTTCTACTGTTTAAGAGGAAGTAGGGACAGAGGGTGGGAGAGAGACCAAAAGTTGCTACTGCTTTTCCCAGAGTATCTTTGAGTTCTCAGAGCTTAGCACAGTGCTTAAAAAAAGAATTTTACATGATAATTTACATGTATATTTGAAAGGAATAGCAAGTTGTGTATAGCAGATTTGCAGTTTCATGTGCAATCATCTTTTTATTGTAGTATGTTATGGAAATGTTTATTTTATTCCATAAATTAAAAAAAATTTGGAAAACAAATTTTTTAAAAAGAAGTTGCTTCTTCATTGAGGCAGCTAGGTGGTACGGTGGATAGAGTGCTGGGCCTGGAGTCAGGGACACCTGATTTCACATCAGTCTCAGGGGCAGCTAGGTGGTATAGTGGATAGAGCTCTGGCCTTGGAGTCAGGAGGAGCTGAGTTCAAATCCAGCCTCAGACACTTGACCCTTACAAGCTGTGTGACCCTGGGCAAGTCACTTAACCCCGATTGCCTCACTAAAAAAAAAAAAAAAATCAGCCTCAGATCCTCACTAGCTGTGTTCCCT
>NW_020946231.1:0-9879 GCF_900497805.2 Vombatus ursinus | reverse complement strand
GGGACCTATTAATGGCCAATCAATGAGAGCCAGTGTGGTTTGGGTTTAAAGGCATAGTCAAATAGCTCCATTTGAATCCTGATGGGCTTTATCAAAGCCTGGTTTCCCATATACCAGTATGGCCAATTTTCAGTCAGTCAGTAAATATTTATTAAGCACCCACACAGTACTGGGGATACAAAAAGAGACAAAAGACTGTCCCTGCCCTCGAAGAGCTCAAAATCTAACAGAGGAGACAAAAAGAAAAAAAAATGTACAAACAAGCGATACATGAGGAAAATAGGAAATCATTAAAAGAGAGTTAAAAGGGTTTGCAAAGTTTTCTGGTGGAAGCTGAGGTTTGGTTAGAATCTGAAGGAAGCCAGTAGGAGAAGATGAGGAAGGAGAATATTCCAAGTGGGTAGATAGCCTGAGAAAATGCATGGAGCTGGGAGATGGAGTGATTAGTGGGAGGAACAGCCAGAAGGTCAGTGTCAATGGTTTAAAGGTTACCTGACAGAGATTAAGGTGTAAGAAGACTGAAAAGGTAAAGGGGAACTAGGTTATAAAAGACTTTGAACACATGGAGACAAAAGGAAGGCACTGGAGTTTAATGACTAGGGGAGTGACATGGTCAGACCTGTACTTTAGAAAAATCAATTTTGTGAGTGAATGGAGGGTAGACTGGAGTGGGGAGAGACTTGAGGCAGGCAGACCCACCAGGAGGCTATTGAAAGTGTGAGGCAATGAGGTCCTTCATGTACCAGTGTAGTGGCAGTATCAGAGGACGGAAGAAAGTGTATTAAAGATATGTAGCAAAGGTGAAATCCACAGGCCTTGGCAACAGACTGGATATGTGGAAGAGGGCAGAGATAGAGATAGTGAGGAATCCAGGATGATACCTAGGTTGTAAGCCTGAGGGACTCAATATATCATGTTGTAAGAGGGGCATGACTGAGAGAAAGATAATGAGTTCCATCTTGGACATAGTGAGTTTAAGATGTCTACCAATGGGATTATCCCATGCTCATTCCCATTAAATCAGAGAAAGGTATTTATACTTGTAAAGGATTCATTGGATGTTAACACCTTGCTAGCACCTCAGTATTACCATCCTTAATGGGGGGTGGAGGATTGGTAGGGGAAAAGAGAAAGAAAATAAATCCGTCCCCCCCACCCCATGCAAGGTAATTTTGAGATAGAGGATAGCTGCTGGGTGGGGGGTGGGGGAGAATTAAGAAAGACTTTATGCTGAAGGTGGCACCTGAATAATTTTTTAAAGCTAAATACAAGTAAGCAAAGGGGAGGTGGATCTTAGTCCATAAGATCCCCTAGAAGAAAAGAAATAGAAGATTCTAATATTGGACTTCTAGAGAGGCCATTACCAATGCAAGAAGCAGAGAGAGGCAGGACAGAGAAGGGGCTCACCTAGGGTAAGGCTACTGGGGAAGTATTGCAACTGCCTATTTTAACTAATTATCTATAGTCTTATAACTTTCCTTGCCCTACTTCTGGCCCAAGCTCCTCTTCTGTTTCTAAGGAAGGTTCTTTCTGTACCTTTGTGCCTCACTGATTAACTTATAATTGAATTGAAAACATTTTTTCTTTCCTCAGTCTTTAATCACTTCCCCTTCATCACTTGGCAACGAACTGAACTCTAAAATACTAACTGTTGCTGTTTGTGTGAGGGGAAAAAAAAAGCTGTTTACAATTCTTCGCTTTGTTTTTCTTCTCCAGGACTACACTGCTATATAACATCTCATTCTCTGGAGCATCTTATTAGCAGCAGCGAGTTACAACAATGCAAAATAAGACACAGCTGACAGATGCAGAACCCTATTAAAATTCCCTCACAACGCCCTTACACTTTAGTGCCCAAGGGGAAATGATTCCAAAGTTGGATCATCCAAAAATGCAGGAAATGATTTCTCTGTCATTCTTCAAAGCAAAATTAAAAAGCTGAGCCGAAAAAACTGTCCATCTTCATTGCTTTGAGTATACACTAATTTTATTTTTAATTACATTTAGTTAAGCATATGGTGGTTTTTTAATCAAAACAGAAAGTATTTTAGATGACAACTTTAATGTAGTTCCCTATTCTTCCTCTTCTGAAGAAGAATAAAAATACAGCAAAAATCTGCCAAACAAGAGTGAGGGAGAGAGGTGGGGGAAGAGAGCGGGAAGAGGGGGTAGAGGGGAAGAGAGAAAGACAAAGAGAGAAGGAGAAGGAGAAGAAGAAGAAGACGAAGAAGAAGAAGAAGAAGAAGAAGAAGAAGAAGAAGAAGAAGAAGAAAAGAGAAAGGGGAGACAGACTATGATCGTATGACTTGTTTCTTTGATTCTGAATGCTTACCATCAGAAGAGCAGAAAAGAACAATAGACTGGAAATCAGAATATCTGGGCTCTAGCCTCCACCATGCCACTAACTTAAGCTGTGTAACCTTGGGCAAGTCACTTCACTTCCCTGGTCCTCAGTTCCTTCAACCAGACAGTAAAAGGCTTGGCCTGCATGATTTCCAAGGTCCCTTCTAGCTCTAACATTCTCTGCATCCAGTCATCTTGATCTATATCCAGCCACTGGACCCAGATGGCTCTGGAGGAAAAAGTGAGGCTGGTGACTTTGCATAGCCCTCCCTCACTGTAATCCAATTCACTTCCACGTCATGGCATCACCTCTCTGATGTCATGTCCTCTTTGAGAATGAAGGACAAACAACAACATTCTCTGAAAGTGATGAAATCTAACGCCTATATGATGTTGCATATTACATACGCCCTACCTAGAGCAAATTTGCAGGGTTTATTTTGCCTTCATTAAGGAAAACAAAACAAAACAAAATGTGGCAGTCCCTTTCAGCCACTTCTGACAAAGGCTTAATGTGGACTTTTGAAGAGCAGGAGCAAGAGTTAACTTTTCTGCAGTTGATCAAACAAACAAGCATCTATTAACCACCTAATACATTCATTCCAGGCATAGTACTAAGTGATGTGGATGTGAACACCCTGTTCTCAAAGGAGCTCACAGTCTGTGGTAGAGAAATATACATACATACACATATACATGTACACACACACACACACACACACAAATAAATAAATATAAGGTAGTTTTAGAGGGTAGGAAGGCTCTAACATTTGGAAGGAGTACCAGGAAACACCTCATACTGAGCTAAATTTTGTAGACAATTAAGAATTTTAAGAGGCAGAGGTGAGGAGGGAGGGGTATGAGGTACCACCCATACAAAGACAAGAAGGTAGAAGATAGAATGCTGTGTGTGAGGAATAGCAGGAAGGATAGTTTGACTGGACCTTTGAATGTATGAAGAAGATAATGCATAACAAAGCTAGAAAGGTAGACTTGAGGCAGGCTGTAAGGAGCTTAAGTGCCAAACAGGAGATTGTATTTAATAATAGTAACAACTAGCATTTATATATAATGCTTTAAGGTATACAAAGTGCTATATAAATGTTATCTCCTTTGACACCTACAACAATCCTGGGAAGTAGATGCTATTATTATCCCCATTTTAATATTGGGGAACAGACTGAAGTTTAAGTGACTTAGCCAGGGTCACACAACTGGTACATGTCTGAGGTAGGATTTGAAAGCAGGTTTTCCTGACTCCAAGTCCAGCACTCTTATCCACTGTGCCACCTAGGTGACTCTTAATAGGAGGTCACTGTATAACAAACGATAAGCCTTTTAATTTTTCTCTTAGGAATTTTAATAATCAAAAAGGAATAGAAAATAAAATGACAACACCCACTATATATATGTAATTCTTTCCATGATTTTCTGTTATCAAATTTATTTTATTAATTAAATACTTTCTCTTTCCCTTGTGCTTGGTTACACCATTAGGGAATTTCCTATTCCTTTCCCATAAAGGTATTTTTTCCCTTCCTACTCTGTTATTACTCTCTAATAGCTGGTATTTTTAATTATTTTCATCTCACTAGAAAACTTGCTGAAATGTCCTATTAAAATTTGTTTGAGGCAGTAATCCAAAAATATTATGTATAAAAGGGGGAAAATAATAATTTCTTGGACAATACAAGTAAACCTCTATCACTGAAAATATTTTGCTCTACTCATTCCTGCCCCCTTAAGGTGTCAGAAAAAAATAGAAACATAAGAATCCTATAAAAATGTAAAGCATTTTCTGATACTATATAAGTACTCATGAGCACACATAGCCCATGCTCCGTGTAATACATACATACTCCAGTAGCTTCACTACTGTGTTACCAGAAGCGAAGGAGAAATCCTTCAAGGTCTTTCTCCCTTCTAGTTAGCTGGCTAGTCTAAAAAGGAAAGGACTGGGGCAGCTAGGTGGCACAGTGGATAGAGCACTGGCCCTGGAATCAGGATGACCTGAGTTAAAACCTAGCCTCAGACACTTATTAGCTATGTGACCTTGAGTAAGTCCCTTAACCCAGATTGCCTTCAAAATAAACAATAAAGTAAATTTTAAACAATAAAGAGGAAGGAATCCAGGCAGCTCCTTTTTGTCTTGGGCTGCAACACAGTTGTAAAATGAAGGACCTGGATTAGGATGACCTCTAATGTCATTTCCAAATCTTACTTACATGATCATCAACAGTTTAGCTCTAGTTCCTGTTTTTTTAAAGTGATCTAAGCAATATTATTGGACTATCTGAAAGTCATGATCAAAAAAGAGCCTAGATATCATCTTCCAAGAAATTATCAAGGAAAACTACCCTGATATTCTAGAACCTGAGGGTAAAATAGAAATGGAAAGAATCCACCAATCACCTCCTGAAAGAGATCCCAAAATGAAAACCCCCAGGAATATTATAGCCGAATTCCAGAGCTCTCAGGTCAAGGAGAAAATGCTACAAGCAGCCAGAAAGAAACAACTCAATTATCATGAAGGCACAGTCAGGATAGCACAAGATTTAGCAGCTTCTATATAAAAAGATTGGAGGAATGTGATATTCCAGAGGGCAAAGGAGCTAGGATTATAATCAAGAATCACCTACCTGGAAAAACTGAGTATAATCCTTCAGGGGGGAAAATGGCCATTCAATGAAACAGAGGACTTTCAAGTATTCCTGATGAAAAGACCAAAGGTGAATAGAAAATCTAACTTTCAAATACAAGACTCAGAAGAAGTATAAAAAGGCAAACAGGAAAGGAAAATCATAAGGGACTTAATAAGGTTAAACTGTTTACATTCCTACATGGGAAGATGATACTTGCAACTTCTAAAAACTTTCTCATTAGGGCAGTTAGAAGGAATATACATTGACAGAGGGAATGTGTGTGAGATGAGTATGATGGGATGATTATCTAAAAAAAATAAAATTAAAGGGTGAAAAAGAAGAATGCACTGACATAAAAGAGGTGCAAAAGAGCTTTTACAGTGGAGGGGAAGATGGGAGAGGTGGGGGGGGAGTGTGTGAACCTTACTCTTGATGGAATTGGCTTAAAGAAGGAATAAGATACCACTCAGTTGGATATAGAAATCTATCTTACCCTCTAGGAAAGCATGAGAGGAAGGGGGTAAGAGAAAAGGGATGGGACTGATAGAAACGAGGGTAGATTGGGGGGAGGTAAAGTCAGAAGCAAAACACTTTTGAGAATGGACAGGGTAAAAAGAGAGATAAAGTAGGATAAACAGGGGGAAAATAAGATGGAGAGAAATACATAGTAATGATAGCTGTGGGAAAAAATATACAGCAAGTTTCTTTGATAAAAACCTCATTTCTCAAATATATAGAGCACTGAGTCAAACTTAAAGAAATAAGATCCATTCCTCAATTGATAAGTGGTTAAAGGATATGAACAGGCATTTTTCATATGAAGTAATCAAAGCTATCCATAGTCATATGAAAAAAATGCTCTAAATGCAAATTAAAACAACCATGAGCTACCACCCTACACTGATAAGATTATCTAATTTGACAGAAAAGGAAAATGACCAATATTGCTCTGTTGGTGAAGTTGTATACTGATTCAGCCATTCTGTAGAGCAATTTAGAACTATGCCTAAAGGGCTATAAAGCCATGAATAGTCTTTGACCAAGCAATACCACTACTAGGTCTATATGCTAAAGAGATAAAATACAAAAAGGAAAAGGATGTACATGTACAGAAATATTTATAGCAGCTCTTTTTGTGGTGGCAAAGAAATGGAAACTGAGGGGATGTTCATCAACTGGGGAATGGTTGAACAAGCAGTTGTATATGATTATGATGGAATACTATTGTACTATAAGAAATAAAGAACAGGATGCTTTCAGAAAAACCTGGAAAGACTTATATGAATGGATACAAAATGAAATGAACAGAACTAGGAGAAAATTGTATGTAGTAACAGCAATATTGTATGATGATCAACTGTGAATGGCTTAGCTATTCTCAGCAATAAAATGATCCAAGACAATCATGAAGTATTTGTGATGAAAAATGCTATCTATCTCCAGAGAAAGAAGTGATAGGATCTGAATATAGATTTAAGCATATTTTTTCTTTACTTTCTTTTTCTTTTTTTTTTAATCTGTGTTTTCTTTTACAACATGACTAACATGGAAATGTGTTTTGGATAACTGTGCATGTTAGACCTATATCAAATTGCAAGGGACAGAGGGAGAGAATTTGTAACTCAAAAAATTTTTTTTAATGAATGTGAAAAATTGTTTTTACATGTAATTGAGGAAAAGTAAAATACTAAATAAAAAAAGAACTTGGAATGAAGTGGGTACCTATTAATGACTGAACAAACTATGGGACATAAATGTAATGAGATATTACTGTGATTTCAGCAATTATCAATATGAGGCATTCAAGGAAACATGGGAAGACATGGAAGAACTGATGAAATAAGCAGAACAAGAACAATCTATAAAAAAAAATACCTACAATTATGTAAGTGAAAAAAAAAAGAAGCCCAACTTTGAAAAACAATGATAAACAATCTCAGTTTTGGAGAATTGATAATGAAACCTATTTCCCTATTCTTAGCAGAGAAATGGCAGACATTAGGGACAGGATGTTGCCTATACTGTGAAATGCAATCATTATAGAGGTGAATTTTTGTTCAATCATTTTTCTTTGTTGCAAGACAGAGTTCATTTCTGGTGGCAGGAGGCTTATATCCAGGAATTATTGATGTAAACAAAAGACATTGATTTTAAAAACATTTTAATCAAATTAACTAATTGTTTATCTATTTTATTTATTTTTTCATAAAACCAACTCCTAGTATTATTTCTTAATTCAATTTTTTTATTCCCAATTTTATTAATCCCACCTTTAATTTTTAGTATTTCCAATTTAGTGTTCAATTGGAGATTTTTTTTTTTAGGCAATTGGGGTTAAGTGACTTGCCCAGGATCACACAGCTAAGTAAGTGTCAAGTGTTTGGTCTGAGGCAAGGATTTGAACTCAGGTCTTCCTGACTTCAGGATAGTGCTCTATCCACTGCACCACCTAGCTGCCCCCAACTGGAGATTTTTAATTTGTCCTTTTTCTAGTTTCTTTTTTTAATAAATTGAATATCCAATTCATTAGTATGTTCTTTTTTCTATTTTATTGATGGATCCATTTAGAGACAGAAATTTGCCTCTAATCACTGCTTTTGCTGTATCCCATAGGTTTTGATATGTTGTCTCAATATTGTCATTCTCTTTAATGAAATTATTAATTGTTTCTATGATTTGCTCTTTAACCCACTCTTTTTTTTAAGATTAGGTTGTTCAATCTCCAATTAGTTTTTAATATTTGTTTCCTTGGTGCCTTATTAAATATAATTTTATTATGTTATGATCTAAAAAGGATACCTTTGATATTTCTGCTTTTCACCATAAAATTTTTATGTACTAATATGTGGTCAATCTTTGTAAAGGGACCATGAACCACTGAGAAAAAGGTGTATTCCTTTCTATTTCCATTCAATTCTCTCCAGATATCTATCACATCTGGTTAATCTAAAATTCTATTCATTTTCTTAACTTCTTTCTTATTTATTTTTTGATTAGATGTATCTAGTTCCGAGAAAGGGAGTTTTTTATATTATATTATTATAGTATTCCTATCTATCTTTACTTGTAATTCATTTAACTTTTCTTTTAAAAAATTAGATACTATTATATTTGATGCATATAGGTTCAGTATTGATATTGCTTCATTGTCAATGGTACCTTTTATCAAAATGTAGCTAACCTGTTTACCTCTTTTAATTAAATCTCTTTTATCCATAACTTTGAGATTGCTATCCCTGCCTTTTTTGCATCAGCTGAAGCGTAATAAATTTATCCCAACCCTCCATTTGAAAAAAAAAAACATTTAAAAGTCTTTATACATCTTATCAACTTTTTTATTTCTGCATATTTACATGAAAATGTACCCAATATTGACATGCAAAAAAAAAGAAACTTCTCAGAAAATCTGATATCAGTGGGGAGGCTAAAGTCCGGAGCAAACACTCCTGGCTATGTGTTTTAAAAACACAATTTTGTGTTCCAAGTCATTAGATTGGGGCTTCCATTATTCTAGCAACAGTTACTAAACCAACCAAGGATAAAGAAAGAGATGAAGTTTACAGGGAAACAGCAATAAGAGATTAGAAAAGCTGTTGAAACCCATCAAACAGAGAAGCAAAGCACCAGCTATAAAAGCTGCGGTAAGGAAAGGAGGAAGTAGAAGAGAAGTCCAGGAGGTTACTGAGATGGGAGAATTTAAAGGCAGGTCCAAATGTATTCTCAGGTCACAATGAAAGGGAGGTCATTCAATAGCATAGGGCTGATCATGACTTTTACTCCAGTTCCAAATCTCAGCTAGGTCCCAATTAATGCAAATAATAAGTCTCTTATTATTCAAAATTTTCATTGAATATTTTCATTGGGCTAGAACCAACTCTCACAATTTATATGTAATTACATATAATTATAACTTCACATAATACAACCTTTTAATGGAATTCATTATTCATACTAATTGGGGCTAAGTAACACAGAAGTATGGCAGCTCGACAACACAATGGATAGAGCACTGGGCTTGAAATCAGGAAGACTCATCTTTGTGAATTCAGATCTGGCCTCAGACACTTACTAGCTGTGTGACCCTGGGCAAGTCACTTAACTCTGTTTGCCTCAGTTACTCACCTGTAAAATGAGCTGGAGAAGGAAATGGCAAACCACTCCAGTATCTTTGCCAAGAAAACCCCCAAATGAGGTCATGAAAAGTTGAACACGCCTAAACAATAAAGAAAAACAACAACACAGAAGCACACATAGTGTTCAAGAGTATACATAGATCATTTCCATAAAAAAGTTTGTCAATAACTATGATTACCATGACTTCCTTCTGAATTATCAACATATTCACTTCTACTGTTTAAGAGGAAGTAGGGACAGAGGGTGGGAGAGAGACCAAAAGTTGCTACTGCTTTTCCCAGAGTATCTTTGAGTTCTCAGAGCTTAGCACAGTGCTTAAAAAAAGAATTTTACATGATAATTTACATGTATATTTGAAAGGAATAGCAAGTTGTGTATAGCAGATTTGCAGTTTCATGTGCAATCATCTTTTTATTGTAGTATGTTATGGAAATGTTTATTTTATTCCATAAATTAAAAAAAATTTGGAAAACAAATTTTTTAAAAAGAAGTTGCTTCTTCATTGAGGCAGCTAGGTGGTACGGTGGATAGAGTGCTGGGCCTGGAGTCAGGGACACCTGATTTCACATCAGTCTCAGGGGCAGCTAGGTGGTATAGTGGATAGAGCTCTGGCCTTGGAGTCAGGAGGAGCTGAGTTCAAATCCAGCCTCAGACACTTGACCCTTACAAGCTGTGTGACCCTGGGCAAGTCACTTAACCCCGATTGCCTCACTAAAAAAAAAAAAAAATCAGCCTCAGATCCTCACTAGCTGTGTTCCCT
>NW_020946230.1:0-2271 GCF_900497805.2 Vombatus ursinus | reverse complement strand
TCTCGATTTGTTTAAAGTCATTTTTCTTCTCCTCTGGGTGGTGGGAGACCTCCAGGTACTTTTCTATAAGAGGCTTTCTCCACTAGCAATTACCCAAGTGAAGTCAATAATAAACTGTTAGTTGATAAGACTAAAAGTTTTAATGATACTACAAGTATTTAACAGAAGGTTTTTGGAACGCCAACGTTTTCAAGTACTAACGGATCGAATAGTGGACCAGACATTATAGGGAACTGATACTGCAGGCAGCTGGGAAAAGATAGTCTTTTGTTGGCTTGTTTTTTAGGAGGGGGTGCTCCTCCAGGCTAGTACTGTTTAATGCACAAGGGTGCCATGGGAGTAGAATTAGAGAGAGGACGTCAGACTGGAAGATCAATAATAAGGCAATGAAAGTCACAAATTCTGCCAGACAATTTAATTTCATGATCTTAAGGTTCTCATTTCACTGGGGAGGAAACCCAAACCAATAGAGATTATAAACTTCTGCAAGGTCACACAGTTATTGGGAGGCAGATGGAAGATTTGAACCCAGGTTTTCTAGTTTCAGTTCCTTAGTTCAGTCCCCTATACATCATACTCAAATGAATTAACTATTGCATCTCTTTAAAAAGGACAAGCATGATAGAAAAATTAATCCAGACTGTCTGGACTTGCTACTTCAATTTCAGCATTTTAATCTGATCATCTATAGTTTAGAACAGTGGTGTCAAACTCAATCAGAAATGGATTGAGGGACACAGAGTGACTTGGAGAACTTTGAGAAAAATTAACATTATCTATGTTATTGTTGTTGTTATTCAGCAGCTTCAGATATGTCATGACTCTTCACGACCCCATTTCGGGTTTTCTTGGCAAAGATAGTAGACTGGTTTGCCATTTCCTTCTCTAGCTCATTTTAAAAAGAGGAAACTGAGGCAAACAAAGTGACAGTAAGTGTCTGAGGCCAGATTTGAATTTAGGGCTCCCTGACCCCGAACCCTGTGCTTTATCCATTATGCCCCTAAAGTGTCCTACCTACATTGTACTGTATTTTTTTATTTTGTTAACCATTTCCCAATGGCATTTTAATCTGGTTCAGACCACTTGGGAATTGCAAGTTTGACGCCTCTGGTTTAGAATATGTCTTCCGAACCAGCGAGTCTAATTCCTTTAATTCCAAAAAGTAAAATTCATGGTTTCCTACCAATTTCCTCTCATTAAACTAAAACTCAAATGCTTCTTTCTATGTAATATACAGTCCCTCCCCTTTTCTGTATTTCTTCTGCTTGAAATCTCTCTTTTCCTTTCCCATCCTTGTACCATCCTTGACTCTGAGTTGTCTTTTCCCTCCCACACTTCAGGAACTGGTATTATCTCCAACACCACAGGCCTTCTAAGATTCCTCTGATGAAATCTTTTGTGTGTTTTTGGACTGTTGTTTCCTTTTTTCTATAATCTCCCTTGATCGCACCTCCTGAGTCCAAGGCTACACAATCCCTTTCCTCCTGTGACAAAGTGAGGGAACCTGAAGCAATCCAATGGTGTTCTAGTTTTGATTCATTTTGTTTTGATTTTTTAGACTGGCCTTGTTAACCAACCCTACACGGAGCCAATAAATCCTTTCAGTCTCTGTCCTCTTGACTTTCAGCTTACTTCCAACTTACTGTTCTGTTCCCTCCTTTTCACTCACTTAGGCATGACATTCTTTTACCAAATTATGTCACAGGCCCACAGTGCTCTATGGGAGAGGAACAGATGTTTTATGAGAATTTTTCAGTGCCAGAGATGTTTCTCACCCAAAGATATTAAATATGAAATTATGTATACTTATTATATGCATCAGTTTTTCAAAGCTGAAAAAAGAAACCCAAAAACTTATGTTGCTTCAAAATTCCCATAATGCAGGGAGGTAGTCTATCCTTTCAAGGTAGCTAGATGGTCCAGTGGATAGAGTGCAAGGTCTGGAGTAAGGAAGACTTGTCTGCCTGAGTTCAAATCTGGCCTCAGCCACTTACTGGGTCACCTGGGCATTAACCCTGTTTGCCTCAGTTTCCTCATCTATAATATGCTTAAGCACAAGCAGCAGGAATGACAACTGATCAATCAATTCACAATCACTTATAAAGCACCTACTATGTGCTAGCACTGCATTAAGCACTTGAGATGCAAAAATAAAACCATCCTTGCACTTATGGAGCTCACATTCTAATGTGTGAGATATGTAGCTATGTAAGTACATACAGAATATGTACATATAGAGATATATAACTAAGTACATACAGAATACATACA
>NW_020946229.1:0-2271 GCF_900497805.2 Vombatus ursinus | reverse complement strand
TGTATGTATTCTGTATGTACTTAGTTATATATCTCTATATGTACATATTCTGTATGTACTTACATAGCTACATATCTCACACATTAGAATGTGAGCTCCATAAGTGCAAGGATGGTTTTATTTTTGCATCTCAAGTGCTTAATGCAGTGCTAGCACATAGTAGGTGCTTTATAAGTGATTGTGAATTGATTGATCAGTTGTCATTCCTGCTGCTTGTGCTTAAGCATATTATAGATGAGGAAACTGAGGCAAACAGGGTTAATGCCCAGGTGACCCAGTAAGTGGCTGAGGCCAGATTTGAACTCAGGCAGACAAGTCTTCCTTACTCCAGACCTTGCACTCTATCCACTGGACCATCTAGCTACCTTGAAAGGATAGACTACCTCCCTGCATTATGGGAATTTTGAAGCAACATAAGTTTTTGGGTTTCTTTTTTCAGCTTTGAAAAACTGATGCATATAATAAGTATACATAATTTCATATTTAATATCTTTGGGTGAGAAACATCTCTGGCACTGAAAAATTCTCATAAAACATCTGTTCCTCTCCCATAGAGCACTGTGGGCCTGTGACATAATTTGGTAAAAGAATGTCATGCCTAAGTGAGTGAAAAGGAGGGAACAGAACAGTAAGTTGGAAGTAAGCTGAAAGTCAAGAGGACAGAGACTGAAAGGATTTATTGGCTCCGTGTAGGGTTGGTTAACAAGGCCAGTCTAAAAAATCAAAACAAAATGAATCAAAACTAGAACACCATTGGATTGCTTCAGGTTCCCTCACTTTGTCACAGGAGGAAAGGGATTGTGTAGCCTTGGACTCAGGAGGTGCGATCAAGGGAGATTATAGAAAAAAGGAAACAACAGTCCAAAAACACACAAAAGATTTCATCAGAGGAATCTTAGAAGGCCTGTGGTGTTGGAGATAATACCAGTTCCTGAAGTGTGGGAGGGAAAAGACAACTCAGAGTCAAGGATGGTACAAGGATGGGAAAGGAAAAGAGAGATTTCAAGCAGAAGAAATACAGAAAAGGGGAGGGACTGTATATTACATAGAAAGAAGCATTTGAGTTTTAGTTTAATGAGAGGAAATTGGTAGGAAACCATGAATTTTACTTTTTGGAATTAAAGGAATTAGACTCGCTGGTTCGGAAGACATATTCTAAACCAGAGGCGTCAAACTTGCAATTCCCAAGTGGTCTGAACCAGATTAAAATGCCATTGGGAAATGGTTAACAAAATAAAAAAATACAGTACAATGTAGGTAGGACACTTTAGGGGCATAATGGATAAAGCACAGGGTTCGGGGTCAGGGAGCCCTAAATTCAAATCTGGCCTCAGACACTTACTGTCACTTTGTTTGCCTCAGTTTCCTCTTTTTAAAATGAGCTAGAGAAGGAAATGGCAAACCAGTCTACTATCTTTGCCAAGAAAACCCGAAATGGGGTCGTGAAGAGTCATGACATATCTGAAGCTGCTGAATAACAACAACAATAACATAGATAATGTTAATTTTTCTCAAAGTTCTCCAAGTCACTCTGTGTCCCTCAATCCATTTCTGATTGAGTTTGACACCACTGTTCTAAACTATAGATGATCAGATTAAAATGCTGAAATTGAAGTAGCAAGTCCAGACAGTCTGGATTAATTTTTCTATCATGCTTGTCCTTTTTAAAGAGATGCAATAGTTAATTCATTTGAGTATGATGTATAGGGGACTGAACTAAGGAACTGAAACTAGAAAACCTGGGTTCAAATCTTCCATCTGCCTCCCAATAACTGTGTGACCTTGCAGAAGTTTATAATCTCTATTGGTTTGGGTTTCCTCCCCAGTGAAATGAGAACCTTAAGATCATGAAATTAAATTGTCTGGCAGAATTTGTGACTTTCATTGCCTTATTATTGATCTTCCAGTCTGACGTCCTCTCTCTAATTCTACTCCCATGGCACCCTTGTGCATTAAACAGTACTAGCCTGGAGGAGCACCCCCTCCTAAAAAACAAGCCAACAAAAGACTATCTTTTCCCAGCTGCCTGCAGTATCAGTTCCCTATAATGTCTGGTCCACTATTCGATCCGTTAGTACTTGAAAACGTTGGCGTTCCAAAAACCTTCTGTTAAATACTTGTAGTATCATTAAAACTTTTAGTCTTATCAACTAACAGTTTATTATTGACTTCACTTGGGTAATTGCTAGTGGAGAAAGCCTCTTATAGAAAAGTACCTGGAGGTCTCCCACCACCCAGAGGAGAAGAAAAATGACTTTAAACAAATCGAGA
>NW_020946228.1:0-2271 GCF_900497805.2 Vombatus ursinus | reverse complement strand
TCTCGATTTGTTTAAAGTCATTTTTCTTCTCCTCTGGGTGGTGGGAGACCTCCAGGTACTTTTCTATAAGAGGCTTTCTCCACTAGCAATTACCCAAGTGAAGTCAATAATAAACTGTTAGTTGATAAGACTAAAAGTTTTAATGATACTACAAGTATTTAACAGAAGGTTTTTGGAACGCCAACGTTTTCAAGTACTAACGGATCGAATAGTGGACCAGACATTATAGGGAACTGATACTGCAGGCAGCTGGGAAAAGATAGTCTTTTGTTGGCTTGTTTTTTAGGAGGGGGTGCTCCTCCAGGCTAGTACTGTTTAATGCACAAGGGTGCCATGGGAGTAGAATTAGAGAGAGGACGTCAGACTGGAAGATCAATAATAAGGCAATGAAAGTCACAAATTCTGCCAGACAATTTAATTTCATGATCTTAAGGTTCTCATTTCACTGGGGAGGAAACCCAAACCAATAGAGATTATAAACTTCTGCAAGGTCACACAGTTATTGGGAGGCAGATGGAAGATTTGAACCCAGGTTTTCTAGTTTCAGTTCCTTAGTTCAGTCCCCTATACATCATACTCAAATGAATTAACTATTGCATCTCTTTAAAAAGGACAAGCATGATAGAAAAATTAATCCAGACTGTCTGGACTTGCTACTTCAATTTCAGCATTTTAATCTGATCATCTATAGTTTAGAACAGTGGTGTCAAACTCAATCAGAAATGGATTGAGGGACACAGAGTGACTTGGAGAACTTTGAGAAAAATTAACATTATCTATGTTATTGTTGTTGTTATTCAGCAGCTTCAGATATGTCATGACTCTTCACGACCCCATTTCGGGTTTTCTTGGCAAAGATAGTAGACTGGTTTGCCATTTCCTTCTCTAGCTCATTTTAAAAAGAGGAAACTGAGGCAAACAAAGTGACAGTAAGTGTCTGAGGCCAGATTTGAATTTAGGGCTCCCTGACCCCGAACCCTGTGCTTTATCCATTATGCCCCTAAAGTGTCCTACCTACATTGTACTGTATTTTTTTATTTTGTTAACCATTTCCCAATGGCATTTTAATCTGGTTCAGACCACTTGGGAATTGCAAGTTTGACGCCTCTGGTTTAGAATATGTCTTCCGAACCAGCGAGTCTAATTCCTTTAATTCCAAAAAGTAAAATTCATGGTTTCCTACCAATTTCCTCTCATTAAACTAAAACTCAAATGCTTCTTTCTATGTAATATACAGTCCCTCCCCTTTTCTGTATTTCTTCTGCTTGAAATCTCTCTTTTCCTTTCCCATCCTTGTACCATCCTTGACTCTGAGTTGTCTTTTCCCTCCCACACTTCAGGAACTGGTATTATCTCCAACACCACAGGCCTTCTAAGATTCCTCTGATGAAATCTTTTGTGTGTTTTTGGACTGTTGTTTCCTTTTTTCTATAATCTCCCTTGATCGCACCTCCTGAGTCCAAGGCTACACAATCCCTTTCCTCCTGTGACAAAGTGAGGGAACCTGAAGCAATCCAATGGTGTTCTAGTTTTGATTCATTTTGTTTTGATTTTTTAGACTGGCCTTGTTAACCAACCCTACACGGAGCCAATAAATCCTTTCAGTCTCTGTCCTCTTGACTTTCAGCTTACTTCCAACTTACTGTTCTGTTCCCTCCTTTTCACTCACTTAGGCATGACATTCTTTTACCAAATTATGTCACAGGCCCACAGTGCTCTATGGGAGAGGAACAGATGTTTTATGAGAATTTTTCAGTGCCAGAGATGTTTCTCACCCAAAGATATTAAATATGAAATTATGTATACTTATTATATGCATCAGTTTTTCAAAGCTGAAAAAAGAAACCCAAAAACTTATGTTGCTTCAAAATTCCCATAATGCAGGGAGGTAGTCTATCCTTTCAAGGTAGCTAGATGGTCCAGTGGATAGAGTGCAAGGTCTGGAGTAAGGAAGACTTGTCTGCCTGAGTTCAAATCTGGCCTCAGCCACTTACTGGGTCACCTGGGCATTAACCCTGTTTGCCTCAGTTTCCTCATCTATAATATGCTTAAGCACAAGCAGCAGGAATGACAACTGATCAATCAATTCACAATCACTTATAAAGCACCTACTATGTGCTAGCACTGCATTAAGCACTTGAGATGCAAAAATAAAACCATCCTTGCACTTATGGAGCTCACATTCTAATGTGTGAGATATGTAGCTATGTAAGTACATACAGAATATGTACATATAGAGATATATAACTAAGTACATACAGAATACATACA
>NW_020946227.1:0-2271 GCF_900497805.2 Vombatus ursinus | reverse complement strand
TGTATGTATTCTGTATGTACTTAGTTATATATCTCTATATGTACATATTCTGTATGTACTTACATAGCTACATATCTCACACATTAGAATGTGAGCTCCATAAGTGCAAGGATGGTTTTATTTTTGCATCTCAAGTGCTTAATGCAGTGCTAGCACATAGTAGGTGCTTTATAAGTGATTGTGAATTGATTGATCAGTTGTCATTCCTGCTGCTTGTGCTTAAGCATATTATAGATGAGGAAACTGAGGCAAACAGGGTTAATGCCCAGGTGACCCAGTAAGTGGCTGAGGCCAGATTTGAACTCAGGCAGACAAGTCTTCCTTACTCCAGACCTTGCACTCTATCCACTGGACCATCTAGCTACCTTGAAAGGATAGACTACCTCCCTGCATTATGGGAATTTTGAAGCAACATAAGTTTTTGGGTTTCTTTTTTCAGCTTTGAAAAACTGATGCATATAATAAGTATACATAATTTCATATTTAATATCTTTGGGTGAGAAACATCTCTGGCACTGAAAAATTCTCATAAAACATCTGTTCCTCTCCCATAGAGCACTGTGGGCCTGTGACATAATTTGGTAAAAGAATGTCATGCCTAAGTGAGTGAAAAGGAGGGAACAGAACAGTAAGTTGGAAGTAAGCTGAAAGTCAAGAGGACAGAGACTGAAAGGATTTATTGGCTCCGTGTAGGGTTGGTTAACAAGGCCAGTCTAAAAAATCAAAACAAAATGAATCAAAACTAGAACACCATTGGATTGCTTCAGGTTCCCTCACTTTGTCACAGGAGGAAAGGGATTGTGTAGCCTTGGACTCAGGAGGTGCGATCAAGGGAGATTATAGAAAAAAGGAAACAACAGTCCAAAAACACACAAAAGATTTCATCAGAGGAATCTTAGAAGGCCTGTGGTGTTGGAGATAATACCAGTTCCTGAAGTGTGGGAGGGAAAAGACAACTCAGAGTCAAGGATGGTACAAGGATGGGAAAGGAAAAGAGAGATTTCAAGCAGAAGAAATACAGAAAAGGGGAGGGACTGTATATTACATAGAAAGAAGCATTTGAGTTTTAGTTTAATGAGAGGAAATTGGTAGGAAACCATGAATTTTACTTTTTGGAATTAAAGGAATTAGACTCGCTGGTTCGGAAGACATATTCTAAACCAGAGGCGTCAAACTTGCAATTCCCAAGTGGTCTGAACCAGATTAAAATGCCATTGGGAAATGGTTAACAAAATAAAAAAATACAGTACAATGTAGGTAGGACACTTTAGGGGCATAATGGATAAAGCACAGGGTTCGGGGTCAGGGAGCCCTAAATTCAAATCTGGCCTCAGACACTTACTGTCACTTTGTTTGCCTCAGTTTCCTCTTTTTAAAATGAGCTAGAGAAGGAAATGGCAAACCAGTCTACTATCTTTGCCAAGAAAACCCGAAATGGGGTCGTGAAGAGTCATGACATATCTGAAGCTGCTGAATAACAACAACAATAACATAGATAATGTTAATTTTTCTCAAAGTTCTCCAAGTCACTCTGTGTCCCTCAATCCATTTCTGATTGAGTTTGACACCACTGTTCTAAACTATAGATGATCAGATTAAAATGCTGAAATTGAAGTAGCAAGTCCAGACAGTCTGGATTAATTTTTCTATCATGCTTGTCCTTTTTAAAGAGATGCAATAGTTAATTCATTTGAGTATGATGTATAGGGGACTGAACTAAGGAACTGAAACTAGAAAACCTGGGTTCAAATCTTCCATCTGCCTCCCAATAACTGTGTGACCTTGCAGAAGTTTATAATCTCTATTGGTTTGGGTTTCCTCCCCAGTGAAATGAGAACCTTAAGATCATGAAATTAAATTGTCTGGCAGAATTTGTGACTTTCATTGCCTTATTATTGATCTTCCAGTCTGACGTCCTCTCTCTAATTCTACTCCCATGGCACCCTTGTGCATTAAACAGTACTAGCCTGGAGGAGCACCCCCTCCTAAAAAACAAGCCAACAAAAGACTATCTTTTCCCAGCTGCCTGCAGTATCAGTTCCCTATAATGTCTGGTCCACTATTCGATCCGTTAGTACTTGAAAACGTTGGCGTTCCAAAAACCTTCTGTTAAATACTTGTAGTATCATTAAAACTTTTAGTCTTATCAACTAACAGTTTATTATTGACTTCACTTGGGTAATTGCTAGTGGAGAAAGCCTCTTATAGAAAAGTACCTGGAGGTCTCCCACCACCCAGAGGAGAAGAAAAATGACTTTAAACAAATCGAGA
>NW_020946226.1:0-1954 GCF_900497805.2 Vombatus ursinus | reverse complement strand
TGAAAGAGGAAGGCATACCAACCACAGGGGACAACCTATTCAAAGTCTCAGAGATCAAATGTCATATACAGGAAATAAAAAGGACAGTTGGCTAGAATGAGGAATGTGTGAGAGAATACTCTAAAGTAGGTTTAGAAAGACAACTTGCAACTATATTTTGAAGGAAATTCAATGGGAAACAAAAGTGTTGTAAATTGTCCAAAGATTACTCATGATTTTAAAGTGCTATTCAAACCAGAAATGCAAATTGGTTCAATATTAAGAAAATAGAGTATTAAAGTATACTACAATATTAAAGTGGTCCAATGAGACAGTGATCTTAATGTAGTGGGCAGTTTCTCTACTGGTCCTGATTGCAACACACTCCCTTCTCATTTGGATCCTAGTATTGCTATTTGCTAGCTGTGTAACCTATAACAAGACAATGAACTTCTCTGGCCCTCAGTTTTTTTAATCTGAAATAGAGGGTAAGGGGATTGATGAGACAATTTCTAAGGTGCCTCCCAGATCTTATAAACTTCTGACATTAACCATGATCTAGAATCAAAATAATAAATTATGTTAAAATAATAAAAACAAGATATTTACTATATAAAAATAACCCTAGGTAAAACCTAAAATCCATTTATTTTTTAAAAGACTAAAAGAATAAGAAATTTAGTATTCTTTTCCATGAAAAGAGAAAATGCTTATTTAGAGCCATGATTAAGCATTATATAGTAAAGAAATCTTATAACTTTTCCCATTCATAAAAAGGGTAGAGTAAGACATTTTAATCTCAACATTATTATTCAACATAGTCTGGGAAAGAAATAACTAAATGTCAGTGGAATAAAAAGGACAATAAGATATCTCTATTTGTGCATAATCTGATGGTTAACTTAGATAACCCAAGAGACACAACTAAGGCACAAATCAAAGTAAAAGACAACCTCAACAATAATAGCAGATAACCTCACAAATATGTCATTTCTTTGTACCAATAAAATCATAAAAATATGATAAACACCATTTAAAATAGTTTTTAAATGTCTTAAATTTTTAATTCAATTCAACAAGCATTTATTAAGTGACTACTATGAAAGTCACGGTCCTGGGTGTTGGAGATACAGATTAAAAAATGAAACAATCTTGAGCCTCAAGAAGCTTCCATTTTACTAGGGGATTATATATACACCAAGAAATAAATACAAAGCATATATAATGTAAATAAAAAGTAATTTTGAGGGGGTGGAAGACCAATAACTACTGAGGAAAATCAGGAAACTCCTCGTGTACAGGGTTGGGACTTAAATTTTGCATCAAAGGAAGCCAAGGATTGCAAAAGGCTTGGGTGAGTAAAAGCATTCCAAGCACAGTAGATAGCTTGTATAAAGACACAAAGTTGGAAGATGGAATGTCAATAAACATTTATTAAGCACCTGCTATGTGCCAAATACCATGCTAAGCACTGGGGATACAATTATTAAATTGAAAGAGAGGGAAAAACTAGTCTGTTTGACTCAAATGTAGAATTTATTAGGGAATTCATGAATAACATGAATTCAATCTGAAATGATATAGGAATTAACCTACTAAGGCATATGTAAGACATATAAGATATTTTTAAAGAAATGTTTGTAGAAATAAAGGAAAAACTAGAGAGATATTCAAGTTTTATGATTAAATTGAGCTAATATAATACAGATGACAATTACTAAACTAATTTAGGTTTAATGCTATCCCAATCAAAACACAAAGTGTATACTTTATCAAATTAAATTAAGACATAAATTCATATTAGAGCATAATATTTGAGAAATAGTAAAAAAAGTCATTAAAAGGAAAACAGGGAAAGGTAATCTTGGACCTCAGATTATAGCATGAAGTAGTAATTATCAAAATTATTTGCTACACAATAAAAAAGCAGACAAAAAAGAAATAGTCACCATCCTCAAGGAACTTCTGTTCTATT
>NW_020946225.1:0-1067 GCF_900497805.2 Vombatus ursinus | reverse complement strand
CTCAAAAAGAGTTCTTAAGAGCTTAAAAAGGACTTTAAAAATCAAATAAGAGAGGCTGAGGAAAAATTGGGAAGAGAAATAAGAGTAATGCAAGAAAATTATGAAAAGAAAATCAACCAATTGGGAAAAAAAGAGAGATCCAAAAATTTATCAAAAACCCCAACACCTTAAAGATTAGAATTGGGCAAGGGGAAACTAATGACTAGAAAAACAACTGATCTAGAAAACAGATCAAGGAGAGACAATATAAGAATTGTTGTAGTACCTGAAAGTTATAATAAAAAAAGAGTCTAGACATCATACTTCAAGAAATTATTAAGAAAATTGCCCTGAAGTTCTAGAACTAGAGGGTAAAATAGAAGCTGAAAGAAAAATCCACTGATCATTTCCTGAAAGAAATCCCAAAATGAAAACTTACAGGAACATTATAGCTAAGTTTAAAGTTCCCAGGTCAAGGAGAAAATATTACAAGCAACTAGAAAGAAACAATTTAACTATTGTGGAGCGAAAGTCAGGATAACACAAGATTTAGCAGCTTTTACATTAAAAGTCTGAAGGGTGTGAAATATAAAATTTCAAAGAGCAAAAGAGCTGGTTATCCAAACAAGAATAACCTACCCAGCAAAGCTGAGTATAATCCTTCAAGCAAAAAATGGATATTTAATAAATTAAAAGACTTTCAGGTATTCATCAAGAAAAGACCAAAACTGAACAGAAAATTTGACTTACAAGAACTAGGAGAAACATAAGAAGGTAAATATGAAAGACTAATTATAACGACTTTAATAAGGTTAAACTGTTTACTTTTTATATAGGAAAATTATATTTGTCACTCTTTAGATGGATTTACAAGTGAATTCTAACAAACATTTAAAGATCAACTAATTCCAATATTAATCAAATAATTTGGAATAATAGGCAAAAAAGCTACTGATACCTAAACCAGGAAGAGTGAAAACAGAGAAGGAAAACTCTAGACCAATTTCACTAATAAATATTGAATAATTATTCAATATATTTTGAATAATTTTAGCAAAGTAGTAGGATATAAAATAAATCCATATATA
>NW_020946224.1:0-1067 GCF_900497805.2 Vombatus ursinus | reverse complement strand
TATATATGGATTTATTTTATATCCTACTACTTTGCTAAAATTATTCAAAATATATTGAATAATTATTCAATATTTATTAGTGAAATTGGTCTAGAGTTTTCCTTCTCTGTTTTCACTCTTCCTGGTTTAGGTATCAGTAGCTTTTTTGCCTATTATTCCAAATTATTTGATTAATATTGGAATTAGTTGATCTTTAAATGTTTGTTAGAATTCACTTGTAAATCCATCTAAAGAGTGACAAATATAATTTTCCTATATAAAAAGTAAACAGTTTAACCTTATTAAAGTCGTTATAATTAGTCTTTCATATTTACCTTCTTATGTTTCTCCTAGTTCTTGTAAGTCAAATTTTCTGTTCAGTTTTGGTCTTTTCTTGATGAATACCTGAAAGTCTTTTAATTTATTAAATATCCATTTTTTGCTTGAAGGATTATACTCAGCTTTGCTGGGTAGGTTATTCTTGTTTGGATAACCAGCTCTTTTGCTCTTTGAAATTTTATATTTCACACCCTTCAGACTTTTAATGTAAAAGCTGCTAAATCTTGTGTTATCCTGACTTTCGCTCCACAATAGTTAAATTGTTTCTTTCTAGTTGCTTGTAATATTTTCTCCTTGACCTGGGAACTTTAAACTTAGCTATAATGTTCCTGTAAGTTTTCATTTTGGGATTTCTTTCAGGAAATGATCAGTGGATTTTTCTTTCAGCTTCTATTTTACCCTCTAGTTCTAGAACTTCAGGGCAATTTTCTTAATAATTTCTTGAAGTATGATGTCTAGACTCTTTTTTTATTATAACTTTCAGGTACTACAACAATTCTTATATTGTCTCTCCTTGATCTGTTTTCTAGATCAGTTGTTTTTCTAGTCATTAGTTTCCCCTTGCCCAATTCTAATCTTTAAGGTGTTGGGGTTTTTGATAAATTTTTGGATCTCTCTTTTTTTCCCAATTGGTTGATTTTCTTTTCATAATTTTCTTGCATTACTCTTATTTCTCTTCCCAATTTTTCCTCAGCCTCTCTTATTTGATTTTTAAAGTCCTTTTTAAGCTCTTAAGAACTCTTTTTGAG
>NW_020946223.1:0-1097 GCF_900497805.2 Vombatus ursinus | reverse complement strand
GTCATCTCAAAATATTCTAGAGGCAGATCTTCCAGAGAAGCATTTGGCGAACATTCCCCTTCCTCCAGTTTTGTGGGCTCATCTGGGCAATTGAAAGTTAAATGCCAAAAGCTCTTCAGGAAATTCTGGATATTTAACAGGGTTAACACTCTTGAGAAAATTAGAAAAACCAGGAGCTTCACTAGTCTGGTGTTTAAATACTAGAGCACCATGAAAAGCATAACTATCAAAATGATGGGCTCTTAGAGTAATATCCAAGTTAGATGTGATGATCCACAATTTCAATGATGTAAAAATAAGAGGTTGAGAATGTCTAAGGATCATGAGTGAATCTGCATCCCCATGAATGATGATTACTTTGGCTGATGATGCTATGATCCTGGGCATGAAAGCTACATGAGATTCATCTTGATGTCTCTCACTGACAGGGATCTTTTCTATAAAGGCCACACAGATGTTACTCCTGGACATCTCTCTGGCAATGTTCCAAAGGAATTTTTCTCCTCTCATGTTATCTGTGGAAACCAGCCCCACCCAGGTCCATTCACAGTGGAACAGTAGCTGAACTATGCCCACAGAGAGAAAGGAGTTCCTCGAAGCCATCTGATAAAGGTAAGTGAATTGGACCTTGTCATTTAGGAGAGGTTCAAATGGACCATAAGTGATCTGGATGGAAAAGGCGTGTGTGTTATTTTGAGTTCCATGAAAGTGGTGCTAGTGAAAGTCTAGTAGTAAAGTGTATCACAAAGTCCACATATCTTCATTAGGAGAAAATTCTATGGGCTCATGAGGCACTGATCAAGTGGGAAACTCTAACCACCTCAATATTTATCCCTTCTTGGGTCCATTAGAAAACAAGTATTACAGAGATACTTTTATGGTACTATGTACTTCAGCTAGTACCTGTCCTAGTCCTTACCTCCACTTTGTAATGTATATTCTACTTTATTTGGAACCTGAGATCAATTACTCAGTGAAAGTATCATTTTTACTGGGCTTTATTTAAGAAAATGATGGATGGTGACCAGAAGGCTAAAAATGAGATTCAATTGGAATATATAAATAATTTTAGAGGTTGAACTTAAAAGCAGAAAATC
>NW_020946222.1:0-1084 GCF_900497805.2 Vombatus ursinus | reverse complement strand
ATTCTAGAGGCAGATCTTCCAGAGAAGCATTTGGTGAACATTCCCCTTCCTCCAGTTTTGTGGGCTCATCTGGGCAATTGAAAGTTAAATGCCAAAAGCTCTTCAGGAAATTCTGGATATTTAACAGGGTTAACACTCTTGAGAAAATTAGAAAAACCAGGAGCTTCACAAGTCTGGTGTTTAAATACTAGAGCACCATGAAAAGCATAACTATCAAAATGATGGGCTCTTAGAGTAATATCCAAGTCAGACGTGATGATCCACAATTTCAATGATGTAAAAATAAGAGGTTGAGAATGTCTAAGGATCATGAGTGAATCTGCATCCCCATGAATGATGATCACTTTGGCTGATGATGCTATGATCCTGGGCATGAAAGCTACATGAGATTCATCTTGATGTCTCTCACGGACAGGGATCTTTTCTATAAAGGCCACACAGATGTTACTCCTGGACATCTCTCTGGCAATGTTCCAAAGGAATTTTTCTCCTTTCATGTCATCTGTGGAAACCAGCCCCACCCAGGTCCATTCACAGTGGAACAGTAGCTGAACTATGCCCACAGAGAGAAAGGAGTCCCTCGAAGCCATCTGATAAAGGTAAGTGAATTGGACCTTGTCATTTAGGAGAGGTTCAAATGGACCATAAGTGATCTGGATGGAAAAGGAGTGTGTGTTATTTTGAGTTCCATGAAAGTGGTGCTAGTGAAAGTTTAGTAGTAAAGTGTATCACAAAGTCCACGTATCTTCATTAGGAGAAAATTCTATGGGCTCATGAGGCACTGATCAAGTGGGAAAGTCTAACCACCTCAATATTTATCCCTTCTGGGGTCCATTAGAAAACAAGTATTACAGAGATACTTTTATGGTACTATGTACTTCAGCTAGTACCTGTCCTAGTCCTTACCTCCACTTTGTAATGTATATTCTACTTTATTTGGAACCTGAGATCAATTACTCAGTGAAAGTATCATTTTTACTGGGCTTTATTTAAGAAAATGATGAATGGTGACCAGAAGGCTAAAAATGAGATTCAACTGGAATATATAAATAATTTTAGAGGTTGAACTTAAAAGCAGAAAATC
>NW_020946221.1:6037-6184 GCF_900497805.2 Vombatus ursinus | reverse complement strand
TGGAATATATAAATAATTTTAGAGGTTGAACTTAAAAGCAGAAAATCATTCAACAAGAACATGAATTTTTGTGGTTTGATCACTGGATTTTAAAATAAAAATTATCCATTTTTACATTGTGGGGGACTTGTGACTTATCCAAGATGT
>NW_020946221.1:0-5937 GCF_900497805.2 Vombatus ursinus | reverse complement strand
AGAGAGAGAGAGAGAGAGAGAGAGAGAGAGAGAGAGAGAAAATAAAGCCAGGTTCCTCACTCCTGCAACATAAAACAGCTAGAAATACCAAGGAGAAGAGTGATGGTTAAATTACTCATGAAAAGCTATCATCAACAACCAGAATCAGGTGTTTAAAAATGGAAGGAATGAAGGTAGAAAAATAAACTACATAAAAATTATGGCAGTATATACTCCGAGATTAAAAAATACACATTAAAAAATAAAGTGATGCTTAAAAGATCATACCTAGGTTCCACTATCAGAGTAATTCCCAGTTATTTTTGGTTTTTTACTCTTCCTTATTTCCTCAAATCCCGTATTCATCAGGTTGTCATGTCTTTTCAGTTCTATCTCCACATCTGTCCCCTTCTTGCACAGTCAAGATGTGAGTCTGCACTGTGACCTCCAATCTCTTGACCCCTCAACTCTTTTCCAGGCCATTTCCCCTACACTAGCCACATTCTCTTTTTCTTGTTTCAGTCCCTTAGTGAATCAATTCAACTTTGCTCTGTCCTCCTCTCTTGAATCCCTAGCCTTCTTGTCTTTTCATCAATTGCACTCTACCAAACCTCAGCCTTGGATCACTCCCATTTTTCACCACATTCACTATTACACACACACTATGGGATGAAGGTGGAGAAAATCACACATTCTGTCTGGTTCCACTACAAATTTATGTTACACCTGCCTTATTAATTCACTATCCCACTCTCCACAGCAAGTCCTCAAACCTTTTCATTACTCTGCAAAACTTCTATGGCTCCCCCTCCCTCCCCCATCTCATCTGAGAATATTGCCTGATATTTTACAGAAAAAAATTGAGGTCCTTCACCATGAGCTTCATCTTCTTCTCTCTTCCTTATCTCCTATAACTCATCTGTTTTCTGCCACTACTTCCTCCTTCACAACTGTTACATGCAATGAAGTTGCCTCATTCCTTACCAAGGCTCTACCTGTTCAATAGGCTCTACCTTACAATAGCCTTACAATAGGCTCTACCTATCCAAGCAATCCTATTCCATTCCATCTCCTCCCACAAACTGCCTCCTCTGTCATTCCCACTATCACTTATTTTCAGTCTTTCCCTGTCTAGTGGCTCATTCCCTGCTGCCTATAAACATGGCCATGTCTCCCCCATTCTCAAAAAACTCCACAAAACCCTAGCCTCATTTGATCTTTCCACCCTCACTAAATATCCTCTATCTCTTCTGCCAGGGTAAATGTGAAAAGGATGTCCGCAATAGGTTCCTCTACTTTCTTCTCACTCTTTTCTTAACCCCTTGCAGTCTGGATTCTGACATTATCATTCCACTGAAACTGCTGTCTCTAAAGTTACCAATGATCTCTTAGTTTCCAAGTCCAACCTTTTCTCAACTCTCACTCTCTTCTGTCTGCTCTGTTGATCACCCTCTCTTCCTTGATGCTTTCTTCTTTCTAGCTTTTCAGGATACCTCTCTCCTAGGAGATCCTGCCTAGATAATCACTCCTTCTTAGTTTCCTTTGCTATATCTTCATTCAGATCATGCCTTCTAACCATAAGGTTCTGACTTGAACATTCTTCTCTTCTCCCTCTATGCTTCTCCTCTTACTGATCTCATTAGTTCCCATGGATTTAATTACCATCCCTGTGCCAACCCCTGCTGAAATCTACCTGTCCTCCCCTTATCTCTCTGCTGACCTCCAATCTCTCCTCTCCAACTGTCTTTCAGACATCTTAAACTGGATTCTAGTGGACATCTTAAATTCAACATGTCTGAAACAGAATGAATTATCTTTACCTCCCTACTTATCCCCCTCCTACCTTTCCTGTTACTGTAGAGGCCAATATCATACTTCCAGGCCCTCCAGCTCAAAACCTCTGTCACCCTCAATTCCTCACTATTTCTGAACCCTCATACCCCTCATATCCAAGCTGTTGTGAAGGCCTGTTGATTTCATCTCTGCAATATCTCTTGAATACATCTCCTTCTTTCCTCTAATGCTGCCACTACCCTGGTACAGGCACTTTTCACCTCATGCTTGGATGACTGCAATAGCTGCTGTTGCCTCTGCCTTCCTCAAGTCTCTCCCCACTCCAATCCTTTCTCCATTCAGCCACCAAAATTATTTTCCTAAAGTAAATATCATACCCCTACTCATAGTAAATTCCGGTGCCCCCCTAGTATTTCCAGGATCAAATACAGAATCCTCTGGCATTCAAAGTCCTTTATATCCAACATCCACCTACCTTTTCAGTCATCTTATAAACTTACTCCCTAACATGTACTCTTTGATCCAATGACGCTAGCCTTTTGCTGGTCCATGAACAAGGTATTCTATCTCTTGACTCTGATCTTTTTCTGATTGTCCGCTTTATGTGGAGTGCTTTCCCTATTCATCTTTGCCTACTGACTTCCCTGGCTTCCTTCAAGTCCCAACCAAAATTTCTTCTTCTAAAGGAAGCCTTTCTCAATTGCTCTTGATTCTAGTTCATCTTTTAATCATTTCTTATTTATGCTGTATGGGCAGATAAGTGGCACAGCGGACAGAGTGCTGGGCCAGGAGTCAGGAAGACTCATCTTGGTGAGTTCAAATCTGACTTCAGATACTTACTAGCTGTGTAACCCTGGGCAAGTCATTAACCCTGTTTGCTTTAGTTCCTCATCTGTAAAATGAACTGGAGAAGGAAATAACAAACCACTCCAGTAAATTTGCCAAGAAAACCTCAGATGGGGTTGCAAAGATTCAAAGATGACTGAGACAGTTGAACAACAAATTCACCCTTTATAAAGCTCGTATGAATGTACATATTTGTTTATTGCCTCCCCCACTAGACTGTAGCTTCTTGAGGACAGGAATTGTCTTTTGCCTCTTTTTGCATCCCTAGCACTTGGCACTTGGCAATAATAGGCATTTTATAGATATTTGTTGACTGAATTAATGAGTGAATGACTGTAATGAATGAATGATCTGGCCCCAATGACATTTCCCATGAACTATTAAAGTAGTTTAATTATTCTTTCTGTATCCTGTCTCTCCCCTCTCTAATCCATCCTACTCATTGCTAACAAATTGATATTCCTAAATGTGTTTTGCATGACTACACATGCATAACCTATATGAAATTGCTTGACTTCTTAATGAGGGAGGGAGGGAGAGAATTTGGAACTTAAGATTTGAGAAAAAAAGAATGTCAAAATTGTTTTTACATGTAATTGGGAAAAATAAAATATTAAAACAAAAAATTGACATTCTTAGAGCAGCAAACTATGTTATTATCCTACAACAAGTGGGGCAGCTAGGTGGCATAGTGGATAGAGCACTGGCCCTGAAGTCAGGAGGACCTGAGTTCAAATCCAACCTCTGATCAAACACTTGACACTTACTAGCTGTGTGACCCTGGGCAAGTCACTTAACCCTAATTGCCTAAAAAAAAGAAATAAAAGAAAAGAGCTGATACAACAAGCTTCAGTAGCTCCAAAATTCTTTCAGAACCAAATAAAAGCTTTTCTGGGGAGGATTTAGAGCTCTTTATAATTTGGCTCCATATCTTTCCAGGCTTAATTCACATTCCTGTTTAAGAATGCTATTTTATTGTTTTTTTTTTTTACCCATTTCCTTATTTCTTAATTGTTGTAAACCATCAGGAACATTTTGGACACACGAATTTTCCTGAAGGTGGCAGTGTTATTCTATCAGATGATTTTAGTAATTATCCTAAAGGAGTATAATATTTTTACGATCTTCATGCCTGCTTTTGTTACATTATTAATTCAACCTGTGCACAAAGGTGTTGCTCAGAATATAAAATGTTATGGAAATTTCAAGAATGTTGTTTTATTACATTAGCAAGCACTATACAGAACTTTCAGTCTTATAAAAGATGAATTTTTAAATGTTGCTTGTGCCTCAAGCTATTAAAAAGTGAAATATTAAAGGGCTTAGAGAAAAAATACTCTAGGGTACAGCTAGGTGGTGCAGTGGATAAGCTCCGGCCTTGGAGTCAGAAGGACCTGAGTTCAAATCTGACCTTGGACACATGATATTTACTAGCTCTGTGACCCAGGGCAAGTCACTTAAGCCCGATTGCCTCACCAAAAAGGCAAAAACCCAAAAAACAAAAAAATACTCTATTTGCTAACACACTCTTCTTCATACATGGAATTCTAGCCTTCACCTCTGTGCTTTTCTATAGATTGTCTCCCATGGCTGGAAATTGCTTTCTTTTTCACTTCTGTCTCTTGAAATTTTGGGTTCCATTCAAGAATCATCTTCTATCATCTCCTAGTTTGCATCTTTATTGGTTACCTCCTTTGTTTGAACTTGCTCTGTCTCCAAAATAAATACCTTGTAATTATTTTGCATATATTTTGCATCTGATTATCTTTGTATCTGTTGTTTTCCCCCAACAGAGTATAAACACCCTAAGAGATGAAGGGATTTATAGGATTTTTGAAATATTAAGTGTCACCAGTACCCGAAGTGCCTGAAAGGAACTTAAGAAATGCTCAATGAATCAAATTAAAAAGAAAGAAGTTATTGTGTATCTGGTATAGCTGTTCTTGAATATTTGCATATCTAACCCTATAAAAAATAGGGCCCTGGAAGGAGGGGGCATTTCAGATCATGAGGAAAATCTGAGGTCCACTTTATTAGAGGGGACCATGGACTCTTTAATGTAGTGCCATTGGCGCAGACTTCTGCCTCAGTTTCTCTTATTGTAGGTTAGATCATTTTTATCCCCATCACCAAACTGACCTTATCTCTGATCCTCACACATGACACACCATCTCCCGTGTACATGCCTTTGCATCAGTAGTCCTACATACCTGGAAGGCACTCTCTCTTCACCTCTGCATTATACAGTACATTTTTACTTAGAAAACAAGGCTCAAATATTATTTTCTACATGAAACCTTTCCTAATATTCCCAACTACTAGCACTGTCCCTCTTAAACTAACTCATACTTGCTACATCAAACATATTCGTATTTATCCACTTTATAATTGTGCTACATTTTTATATGATCTGTCCTATTCGAATGCAAGCTGTTTTTCAGTAGGTATTATTTCATTCTTCATATTTGCATGCCTGGCACATAATATAATGTCTGGTACATAGTGAAGACTTAATAAATACTTGTTGATTGATTAGTTACCAAGATATATTCCAGATGTATAATTACAAAATATTTTAAAGGAAGAAAAAATGACAAAAAGGGGAAGGATATTCATTTCCCAGAGTTGAGCAATGTCAATGTGATAAAAAAATGATGATAATACTTAATTTATATATTTAGTACTATGTGAATTCAATTGCCAAAGGTGTACTATAAAGAGCAGGATAATATAATAATATCATCCATTTGGAGGAATAAAAAGTCCACCATATGAGGTAGCTAGGAAGCACAGTGGATAGAGAATTGACCCTGGAGTCAGGGGGACTTGAGTTCACAATTGGCCTCAGACAATTAGCTCTGTGACTCTGAACAATTCACTGAACCTCCATCTGTCACACTTTCCTCATCTGTATAATGGGGATGACAATATTACCTGCCTTCCAAGATTATGTGAGGATAAAATGAAACAATAACTATAATTATTTTTTTCAAACCCTAGAATGCTATATAAGTGCTAGCTAGTACTATATATCATATTAAGTAAAAAATGGACATATGATCTGAATATTAGAGGTCATACTATAAAAAATATAAAATACAATAAGATCAGATACCCTTTTACAGCTATGGCAAGGCATCAATTAATGGAGTGAGAATGCAAATTGCATTCTCTCTATTTCTTGCTTTTTTTTTTAGAATGTGACTAATGCAAAAATTTGTCTTGCATGACTTCATTTTTGTAATGGGTTTTGTACTACCAACCTTCTTGACAAGGGGGATGGGTCAGGATAGGGAGAGAATTTGAAACTTAAAAAAA
>NW_020946220.1:0-1885 GCF_900497805.2 Vombatus ursinus | reverse complement strand
TGAGAGTAGTGTGGGCCCAATATCAAGATCTGAGAGTAGTGAAGGAAATTAATTAATATAATCTTTTTTTCATCAGACATATTGTTTCTTTTTCATGAAAAATGTTAGACATTTAGTGTAATGTTCTGTAGTAGATATGTCAAGTTGCTGGAACCTTAGGTTATGAGATATGTCATATTCTTTAAGAGCAGGGTTTGGTTTTTATAAGCTGCTCTCTGAGGGGCTATCTCTAGCAGGAAAATTCAGAGATCCACAGAGTTTTTGAGGGGGTCATCTTGTTAGCATTTCAAACACTGCTTTGGAGAGAGTACATTAAGCATGGACAAGGAGAAATCATTGAACCATACTCTTTGATCACAATTGTCTGGTTCTTCATTGCAAAGGGGCAAAAGAGTGCCTTAGAAGCAAAGTTTTTATATTCACTTCTCAACTTTACAGAAACGAATATTAAGAACAATATACACCACTGAATTTTTTTTTGTTCAGTTGCTTCAGTTGTGTCTGACTCTTCAAAACCCTCTTTGGGGTTTTCTTGGCAAAGATACTGAAGCAAGTTGTCATGTCCTTCTGCAGTTCATTTTACAGATGAGGAAAATGAAGCAAACAGGATTAAGTGACTTGCTCATTGTCAACAGCAAGTGTCTGAGGCTGGATTTGAACTCAGGTTTTCCTGATTCCATGCTGGGTGCTCTATCAACTGCACCACCTGTTGCTGTTCAGTCATTTCAGTCTTGTCTGACTTTTTGTGAAGCTTGTGTCTGAGGCAGTATTTGAATTCAGAAAGATAAGTCTTCCTGACTCTAGGCTCTGCACTCTATCTGCTGTGCTACCTAGCTGCCCTTAATGCAATTATTAGTTCCATTAAAGTAGTGGCATGAAGTTCACAAAGCAACATATGGTGGGATAGCCATTAAAAATAAAACAGATTCTGTGGTGATTGTCATATTTTTTGAGAAAGATGGTTAATATTTAATTGCAAAACTTCATTGCATGTTCTAACCCAGGCAGCAGTGAAATTTTCTGATCTGCTAGGTGAAGATACTTTTTGAAGTTGATGACCCAAGAAATGGAGTGTCAGACTAACAAAATGGAGCTAGCCCTTTTTGGAAGGGATTTGAGTAAAAAGGATAGGCTTGGGTTGGATATATGGTGAAACCCAACAATTTGGTTGTGAATTCTTAATAAATAAGTTGACATTTATCCAGAGTACCCTCCAAAATGCATTAGGATTTATAAATTTTTTTCTATTTTTTTCTTTGTTTTTAGGCAATTGGGGTTAAGTGACTTGCCCAGGGTCACACAGCTAGTAAGTGTCAAGTGTTTGGTCTGAGGCTGGATTTGAACTCAGGTCCTCCTGACTTCAAGACCGGTGCTCTATCCACGGGATTTATAAAATTAAAGGAGAAACATCAGCTCTTGAGCAACAAAAGATGATAAAGTATCTTGCATTTATTACTGACCACATTACTATTATGACCATAAACACACACTTCATACTTACCCAACAAGCACTGTATATGTAAGAAGTAGAATGAGCTCCATGAAGGTAAGGGCTTCGCTTAGGTCTTTGAATCCCCAGAACCCAACTTTGAAGACTTATTCCAATTTTGTTGAAAGGAACTGTCTATTTAAGCAGGATGTCCACATTTCAGAGGGAAGACCAAGTATTCTTAGTTCTTAGTTAATGAAGAAATGTGGAAAGTGAGGACCATCCAGAACAGAATGAAAAAAATGTCCATCAAATTTCCATTGCCTGATGTATGAAGATGTCATAAGCAGCCTGTTATGCTCATACCATTGTGTGGTTTTCTCCACACACCCTCCATTCCAGACAAATAAAACTGTTTGTTTTTCTCTGAATTCAATATCCCATTTTCCACCTCCA
>NW_020946219.1:0-7404 GCF_900497805.2 Vombatus ursinus | reverse complement strand
GCAGATCTTCCAGAGAAGCATTTGGTGAACATTCCCCTCCCTCCAGTTTTGTAGGGTCATCTGGGCAATTGAAAGTTAAATGCCAAAAGCTCTTCAGAAAAGTGTCCTCTGGATATTTAACAAGGTTAACACTCTTGAGAAAATTAGAAAAACCAGGAGCTTCACTAGTCTGGTGTTTAAATACTAGAGCACCATGAAAAGAGTAATCATAATGATGGGCTTTTAGAGTAATATCCAAGTCAGACGTGATGATCCACAATTTCAATGATGTAAAAATAAGAGGTTGAGAATGTCTGAGGATCATGAGTGAATCTGCATCCCCATGAATGATAATCACTTTGGTTGATGATGCTATGATCCTGGGCATGAAAGCTACATGAGACTCATCTTGACGTCTCTCACTGACAGGAATCTTTTCTGTAAAGGCCACACAGATGTTACTCCTGGACATCTCTTCTGCAGTGTTCCAAAGGAATTCTTCTCCTCTCATGTCATCTGTGGAAACCAGCCCCACCCAGGTCCATCCAAAATGGAACAGTAGCTGAACTATGCCCACAGAGAGAAAGGAGTCCCTCAAAGCCATCTGATAAAGGGAAGTAAACTGGACCTTGTCATTTAGGAGAGGTTCAAATGGACCATAGGTGGTCTGGAAGGAAAAGGAGTGTGTGTCATTTTGAGTTCCATGAAAGTGGTGCTGGTGTAAGTCTAGTAGTAGAGTGTTTCACAAAGCCCATATATCCTCATTAGGAGAAAATTCTATGGGCTCATGAGGCACTGATCAAGTGGGAAAGTCTAACCACCCCAGTATTTATCCCTTCTGGGGTCCACTAGAAAACAAGCATTATAGATATACTTTTATGGTACTACAGACATCAGTTAGTATCTGTCCTAGTTCTCACCTCTGCTTTGTAATTTATATTCTACTTTATTTGGAACCTGAATTGACTTACTCAGTGAAAGTATCATTTTTACTGGGCTTTGTTTAAGAAAATGATGAATGGGGGCAGCCAGGTGCAGCAGATAGAACACCAGCCCTGAAGTCAGAAGGACCTGAGTTCAAATGTGGCCTCAGACACATGATACTCACTAGCTGTGTGACCCTGGGCAAGTCACTTAACCCTGATTTCCTCAACAAAAGAAAAGGAAATGATGAATGGTGACCAGAAGGCTAAAAATGAGATTCAAACAAGAATATATAAATAATTTTAGCAGTTGAAATTAAGGGCAGAAAATCATTCTACAAGAACACTAATTTTTGTGGTTTAATCACTGGATTTTTAAATGAAAATTAGCTATTTTTACATTGTAGGGGGCTTATGACTGATCCAAGATGTTAGAGAGAGAGAGAAAAAAAATAAAGCCAGGTTCCTCACTCCTGCAACATAAAACAACAGCTAGAAATACCAAAGAGAAGAGTGATGGTTAAACTGCTCATGAAAAGCTCCCACCCACAACCAGAATCAGGTGTCTAAAAATGGAAAGAATGAAGGTAGGAAAATAAACTACATAAAAATTATGGCAGTATATACTCTGAGATTAAAAAATACATGTTAAAAATAAAGTGATGCTAAAAAGATCATACCTAGGTTCCACTCTCAGAGAAATTCTCAGTTGTTTTTGTTTTTTTACCCTTCCTTATTTCCTCAAATCCTGTATTCATCAGATTGTCATGTCTTTTCAGTTCTATCTCCACATCTGTCCCCTTCTTGCCCAGTCAGGATGTGAGTCTGCACTGTGACCTCCAATCTCTTGACCCCTCAACTCCTTCCCAGGTCATTTCCCCTACACTAATCATGCTCTCTTTTTCTTGCCTCAGCCCCTTAGTGAATCAATTCAACTCTGCTCTGTCCTCCTCTCTTCAATCCCTATAGGGCCTTCTTGTCTTTTCACCAATTGCACTCTACCAAACCTCAGCCTTGGATCACTCCCACTTTTCCCTACATTCACTCCTACACACATACTATGGGATGAAGGTGGAGAAAATCACACAGTCATTCTGACTGGATCCACGACAAATTTATGTTACACCTGCCTTATTAATTCACTATCCCACTCTCCACAGCAAGTCCTCAAACCTTTTCATTACTCTGCAAAACTCCTATGGCTCCCCCTCCCTCCCCCCTCTCCTCTGAGAATATTGCCTGATATTTTACAGAAAAAAATTGAGGCCCTTCACCATGAGCTTCATCTTCTTCTCTCTTCCTTATCTCCTATAACTCATCTGTTTTCTGCCACTACTTCCTCCTTCACAACTGTTACATGCAATGAAGTTGCCTCATTCCTTACCAAGGCTCTACCTATTCAATAGGCTTTACCTTACAGTAGCCTTACAATAGGCTCTACCTATCCAAGCAATCCTGTTCCATCCCATCTCCTTCCACAAACTGCCTCCTCTGTCATTCCCATTCTCACTTATTTTCAGTCTTTCCCTCTCCAGTGGCTCATTCCCTGCTGCCTATAAACATGGCCATGTCTCCCCCATTCTCAAAAACCCCATAAAACCCTAGCCTCATTTGATCTTTCCACCCTCACTAAATATCCTCTATCTCTTCTGCCAGGGTAAATGTGAAAAGGCTGTCCGCAATAGGTTCCTCCACTTTCTTCTCACTCTTTTCTTAACCCCTTGCAGTCTGGATTCTGACATTATCATTCCACTGAAACTGCCGTCTCTAAAGTTACCACTGATCTCTTAGTTTCCAAGTCCAGTGATCTTTTCTCAACTCTCACTCTCTTCAACCAACTGCTCTGTTGATCACCCTCTCCTCCTTGATGCTTTCTTCTCTCTAGGTTTTCAGGATACCTCTCTTCTAGGAGATCCTGCCTAGATAATCACTCCTTCTCAGTTTCCTTTGCTATATCTTCATTCAGATCATGCCTTCTAACCATAAGGTTCTGTCTCTAACGTTCTTCTCATCTCCCTCTGTGCTGCTGCTCTTACTGATCTCATCAGCTTCCATGGATTTAATTACCATCTCGGTGCCAACCCATGCTGACATCTACCTGTCCTACCCTAATCTCTCTGCTGACCTCCAATCTCTCCTCTCTAATTGCCTTTCAGACATCTCAAACTGGATTCCAGTGGACATCTTAAATTCAACATGTCCAAAACAGAAGGAATTATCTTCACCCCCTACTTATCCCCCTCCTTCCTTTCCTGTTACCGTAGAGGCCAATAACATACTCCCAGTCCCTCCAGCTCAAAACCTCTGTCACCCTCCATCCCTCACTATTTCTGAACCCTTATACCCTTCATATCCAAGCTGTTGCCAAAGCCTGTTGATTTCATCTCTGCAATATCTCTTGAATACATCTCCTTCTTTCCTCCAATGCTGCCACTACCCTGGTACAGGCACTTTTCATCTCATGCTTAGATGACTGCAATAGCTGCTGCTGGGTCTGCCTTCCTCAAGTCTCTCCCCGCTCCAATCCTTTCTCCATTCAGCCACCAAAGCGATTTTCCTAAAGTGCATATCTGACCCCTACTCATAGTAAATTCCAGTGCCTCCCTATCATCTCCAGGATCAAATACAAAATCCTCTGGCATTCAAAGTCCTTTATATCCTAGTGTCCACCTACCTTTTCAGTCTTCTTATAAACTTACTCCATAACATGCGCTCTTTGATCCAATGACACTAGCCTTTTGCTGGTCCATGAACAAGATATTTTATCTCTCGACTCTGATCTTTTTTCTGATTGTCCCCTAAGTCTTTCTCTATCCATCTTTGCCTACTGACTTCCCCGGCTTCCTTCAAGTCCCAACCAAAGTTTCTTCTTCTACAAAAAGCCTTTCCCAATTCCTTTTGCTTCTAGTTCATCTTTTAATCATTTCCTATTTAGCCTGAATAGGCAGATAGGTGGTGCAGTGGACAGAGTGCTGGGCCAGGGGTCAGGAAGACTCATCTTGGTGAGTTCAAATCTGGCTTCAGACACTTACTAGCTGTGTAACCCTGGGTAAGTCATTAACCCTGTTTGCTTTAGTTCCTCATCTGTAAAATGAACTGGAGAAGGAAATGACAAATCACTCCTGTAACCTTGCCAAGAAAACCTCAGATGGGGTTACAAAGAGTCAAAGATGACTGAAACAACTGAACAACAAATTCGTCCTTTATAAAGCTCATATGTATGTACGTATTTGTTTATTGCCTCCCCTACTAGACGGTGAGTTTCTTGAGGACAGGAATTATCTTTTGCCTCTTTTTGTATCCCTAACACTTAGCATGGTGCCTGACAAATAATAGGCATTTTATAAATATTTGTTGACTGAATTAATGAATGAATGACGGTCCTAGATCAGTCCCCAATGACATTTCCCAGGGACTTTTAAAGTAGCTTAATTATTCTTTCTGTATCCTGTCTCTCTCATCTCTAATCCATCCTCCTCACTGATAACAAATTGATATTTCTAAATGTATTTTGCATGACTACACATGCACAACTCATGTCGAATTCCTTGCCTTCTCAATGAGGGAGGAAGAGAATTTGGGGCTCAAGATTTGAAAAAAAGAATGTCAAAATTGTTTTTACATGTAATTGGGAAAAATAAAATATTAAAGTGAAAAAGTTGACATTCCTAAAGCAGCAAGCTGTGTCACTGTCATACAACAAGCTTCAGTGGCTGCGTAATTCTTTCAAATTATAAATAAAAGTTTTTCTGAGGGGCATTTAGAACCCTTTATAATTTGGCTCCATATCTTTCCAGGTTTAATTCACATATTCTCTCTTTAAGAATGCTATTTTATGGGGTTTTCTTTACCTGTTTCATAATTTCATACTTATTGTAAAGCATCAGGAACATTTTGGACACCTGAATTTGCCTGAAAGTAACAGAGTTATTCTATCAGATGATTTTAGAAATTATCCAAATGGAGGATAATATTTTTGCCATCATCATGCCTCCTTCCATTACATTGTTAATTCAACCTGTGGACAAGGGTGTTACTCAGAATAGAAAATGTTATGGAAATTTCAATTGCTAATGTGGTTTATTACATAAGCAAGCACTATACAAAAATTTTAATCTCATAAAAGGTGAATTTTTAAATGCTGCTTATGCCTCACGCTGTTAAAAAGTGAAAAACTAATGGGCATGGAGAAAAAAAATACTCAATTTTCTAACTGACTCTTGGAATTCTAACCCTCACCCCTGTGCCTTTCTATCGGTTGTTCCCCATGGCTGGAAATTGCTTCTTTTTTAACTTCTGCCTCTTGAAATTTTGGGTTCCATTCAAGACTCATCTTCTATCAACTCCTAGTTTGCATCTTTATTTATTACCTCAATTGTCTGAACTTTCTCTGCCTCCAAGATAAACACTTTAATTATTTTGTACGTATCTGATTATTTTTGGATCTGTTATTTTCCCCCAACAGAATATAAGCACCCTAAGAGATGAAGGCATTTATAGAGATTTTTAAATATTAAGTGTCACCAGTACCTGAGGTGCCTGAAACATAGGAGGAACTTAAGAAATGCTTAATGAATCAAATTAAAAAGTATTCTGAATTTTACCACTTACAAAACTTTCAGTTCTCCCAACCATGCTTTTGTATTAATCCTGGGTTCCCTTGTTTCCACATTCAGTACATTTATTTTAAAATCTAAATGTACTGGAAAAAAGATTAGTCATGAACAAGGAGAATTTGTACAAATGCTAAAAGGATAGTTCAACATTAAGAAAACCATAACTGATAAAATTAGAAACAAAAATATCCCAGACTTCATGATTATAGAGAAAAGTATCTTTGGTGAAGTACAATAATCTTTTATGCTAAAAAATACTAGCAAAAATACTAGCAAAATACTTTTGACCTATCTATATCTATATCTATATCTATATCTATCTATATATCTATCTATATATATCTATCTATATCTATCTATCTATCTATCTATCTATCTATATACAAATGATGATAGTACTTAATTTATATATTTAGTGCTACATCAATTCAGTTGCCAAGGGTGTACTATAAAGAGCAGAATAATATAATAATAATATCCATTTGGAGCAATGAAAGGTTTAAATCTAGACTATTAAGGACAATAATGTGGGGAGAGATGCATTAAAAGGGAAATAGCACATCCAGAACTCAAGTAATATTGTTATAAAGCAATGCTCATTAAAACCATTTGGTATAGTTTGACAAGGAGAAAAGAAGGTCCTTGGAATGTACAAGGAAAAATCAGAAACAAATTCAGTATTCCAATGCACAACAGAATTGGTAACAGAAATTACTTGGGGAAAAACTCCCTATTTGATAAAAATAGAAAGGAAAGAAAGTAGTTCAGTAGAAATCAAGTTTTGACCAATATCTTCCTCCCTATGAGGTAGCTAGGCAGCACAGTGGATAGAGAATTGACCCTAGAGTCAGGGGGAACCAAGTTCACATTTGGCCTCAGACTACTAGTTCTGTGACTCTGAACAATTCACTTAACCTCCATCTGCCACAGTTTTCTCATCTGTATAATGGGGATAATAATATCACCTCCCTTCCAAGATTATTGTGAGGCTAAAATGAAATAATGACTCTAAAGGGGATGTTTTTGGCAAACCTTAGAGTGCTATATAAATGCTAACTAGTATTATATATCAGAATAAGTAAAAAATGAACATATGACCTGTATTAGAGGTCATATCATAAAAAAATATAAAGTACAATGAGATCAGAAATCTTTTTACAGCTATGGCAAGGCATCAACTGATGGAATCAGAATGCAAATTGCACAATATTTTTTCTCTTCTCTATTTTGTACTTTTTTTTTTGGAACATGGCTAATGCAGAAATTTATCTTGCATGACTTCCTGTTTGTAATAGGTTTTGTACTACTTACCTTCTTGACAAGGGGAATGGGTCAAGGTAGGGAGAGAATTTCAAACTTAAAAAAAATTGATTTTTTAAAAAGTAATGCTTTCTAATGGAGGGAGCAAAAGGATGAAATTGATGAGACTGGAGTCTTAAACTCAGCTCTGCTACAAATGATCTCTGGGATCTTAGAAAACCAGGTAGTATGGCCACATGGAACAAGTACCGAATGTGGTGTCAGATAGAGAACCTGGATTTGAATCCATGCCCTGCCGTTTACTATTTGGATTACTTTGGACAAGTCAGTTCACTTCTCTGTATCAGTTTCCTAATTTGTCAAAGGAGGGACAAGATGCCAGATACAACGGGCCACACCTGTGGGAACTTGTAGAGTTCTAGTAGGGACCCCATCTGAACAGATAATGAAGATGGTGCTCCTCCAATGATGGCCACTGACTTATCTTGGGCCCTGCAGCTGTAGTTAGGCATAGTTGGACTTTGGCCTGATAGCCACTTCAGGGAGCTCTCCAAGGTCCTCTCATCACTGTGGTAGGTATTATAGAGATGGTATCCCAAGGTAATGTTAGGTAACAGGTTGAGATT
>NW_020946218.1:0-8929 GCF_900497805.2 Vombatus ursinus | reverse complement strand
TTTTCCTTGATAATTCTTGAAAGATGTTGCACAGGCTTTTTTTTTTTAAATCATGGCTTTCAGGTAGTTCAATAATTCTTCAATTATCTCTCCTACATCAATTTTCCAGATCAATTGTTTTTCCAATGAGAAATTTCATATTTTCTTCCTTTTTTTTATTCTTTTGATTTTGTTTTATCTTATTTTGATGTCTCATGGAGTCATTAGCTTCCACTTGTACAATTTTAGTTTTAAAGGAATTATTTTCTTTAGTGAGCTTTTGTACCTCCTTTTCCATTTGACCAATTCTGTTTTTTAAGGAGTTACTTTCTTTGGTGAATTTTTATATCTCTTTTTCCATTTTTTTTTGTGTGTTTCTTTTACCAAGCTGTTGATTATTTTTGTGATTCTCTTTTATTATTCTCATTTCTTTTCTCAATTTTTTTCTACTTCTCTAATTTGCTTTTGAAAATCCTTTTTTAATGTCTTCCAGGAGGTTTTGTTTTTGGTTTTGGTTTTTTTGGATTTTTTTGGTGCCTGAGACCAAATTGCATTTTTCTTTGAGGCTTCACATGTAACCATTTTGACACTGTTTTCTTCTAAGTTTGTGCCTTGATGCTTTCTGTCAACATAGTAACTTTCTACAGTTAAGCTACTTTTTTTGTTTTTTTTTGCTCATTTTTCTGCCTATTTTGTGACTTGGTATTTTTATGTGAGAAGTGGATTCTGCTCCTGTACTGGTCTAAGCTTCATGTGCGAGCCTAGCTGCTGGCTTCCAGTGGGGGTGGGGAGGCTCCCTGCTGGTTTGTACCAGGGGGTGGAGCCTCCCTGTTGGTCTGTCCTGGGTGTGGGGTTTTGCTACTAGCCTGCCCCAAGGATGGGTCTTTGCTGCTGGTTTGCTATGGAGGCAGAGCCTCACTGCTGGCTGTTCTCAGGGGCATGGTGTTGCTGCTGGCTAGTCCCACGGGTGGAGTCTTGCTGCTGACCAGCCCCAGGGTCAAGCCCTCACTACTGGTCAGCAATGGGGATAGGTCTAGCTGGTGGTCTGTGCTGGGGGGGGGGCCAATGGGGTGGGGCTTTGCTGTGCTGTACAGACTGCTGGCTTGCCTCTGGGGCTCCTGGCTTGCAGAAGGGCACAGCCTGGCTGTGGATTGGGTGGGTGGGGAACTTCAGTACCTTGCTGCAGGTCCTGAGGTAGTAAGCTGCTTCCCTGGTCCTAAATCAGTACTGAGGTGGTTTTCATGTTTTTTGGAGGGGAATTTGTGACGGCTCTAGGGAATTCCTGCCTCACTCCACCATCTTGGCCCCAGAAGACCACATATCTATTTTTTATAATTACCTTGTATTAGTGATTTTTGCTACCCTTGTGTTTTTTTAAGTTCAGTTGAAGCATAATCAATTCTTCTCTAACCTCTCATTTGGATGTGTGGATCTTTGTTTCATGTTTCTTATAAAAATTCAAGTTGTTGGATTCTTCTTCCTAATTCATTGCACTATCCTCTTCTGTTTAATGAGTAACTTCAATCCATTCATTCATAGCTACTATTATTAATTTACCTATTTCTCTCCATCATATGGTCTTATGCTTTCCTCTTTTCTTTTCTCTATCCCACTCTTTACAAAGATGAGGAGGTAAGAGGCAAGGGATATGATTGACACTATTGATCTATAATTGAAGTTATCCTTTTAAACTTCACTGCCTTCCTCTTTTCCCTTTGCTCATGTCCTGCTCACTAGTTCTTAAATAGCATAGTTCTGATTGGGACTAGTGAATTGCCTAAAATAGTCACATTATTCAATTTTGCACTGAATATTTCCATTGGGCTGGAACCAATGACCATATTTTACATAATTATAACTTTGATTATGAATTCAAATACATGCAACCATTTTAGGCCACATTGTGCTAATTAGAGCCTAGCTGCACTTTTCTTTTTTCCTTTTAGTTCCCCATTTATGATCACTCTCTGAATTGAAGGATTTTTTTTTGTTTGTGACTATTTATTCCTAGACTCTACCCTTTTTCTTTAATCCCTCTCCCCCGTTCTCTCTTCTTGCCTGTTTTCCTTTTGAGAGGGATCACTCTGGTCCTCATGCTCCTGACGCTGAGTATGGACGAGAGAACACCTAATCAGTGTAAGGAGTCTCCCAAACAACTTGATGGGATGTCGCAAAGTTTGCTGAATGACATAGAGAACTATGGCTTGGTCCCCAGTGATGATTGGCTACTGAGACTTAGGTGGAACTAATTTTTGCAGGAGGAACCTCCCCTTTGGTCTATAGATACAAACTATGGAAATGTCTATTCTCTTTTTTTTTTGCATTCTTTTCCCTCCCAGTGTCTCTCCCTTAGTCTTCCATTAAGGGATGTGGGAATTTCATTTCCCCAAATCCTAGCAACAATGGTAACTTATAGCAGAAGTACATGGGCCAACTAGGTGACTCAGTGGATAGAGTAGTAGGCCTGGAATCGGGAAAACCTGAGTTAAAATTTGGTCTCAGACACTTACTAGCTATGTGATCTTAGGAAAGTCAATTTCTGTTTTCCTCACTTTCTTCATCTATAAAATGGGGATAATAATAGCATCTACCTCCCAGGGTTATTGTGAGAATCAAATGAGGTAATAATTGTAAAGTGACATATAAATGTTAGCTATTATTATCATTATTACATGGCAGGGGAAATATGCTTATATTGGCAGGTCTGAGACTGGGAGTTCTTAGGTTTCCTAATTCCTAGCTGTTGTTTTTGCCCTTTAATTCCTTTTCTGAGCCCAGGACAGTGACTATCAATCCTGAAAAATGTACATTTCCAACTTTGGTGGTTGCCTCTTAGGTAATCCTCAGTTCTAAGTCAGGGAATTGCCACCAAGTTGGAGATTCCCTTAATAATATGCTTCTAAGAGAAGAGGGACATCAAAAGGAGAATATTCTTATACCTGAAGGATTAAAGCCATGCCTTAGTTGGCTAGGAGATCTAGAACTTGCCAACTTTCCATGAAAATGACTATGAATTATTCATGTAAGTGCATGTCTGAATTGAATGCAAAATATCTAGCAGTCCTACAAAGGTTAGGTACTTGAGACTTTTATAATTCTTGTTTTTGTTTATGTCCTGAGTGTTCTTTGCTTTTTATGCAATTTCTCTGGTGGAGAAATTAAAAAAAATCTATCCTTACCTGATATCTATATTGTACATTGAGTGCCTCTGTGGAAAGGGACCCTCGTCCTTGGGAAATACTCTAGACATAAGCAATAGCTATGCTTCATTTTAGAGATTTTTCTGGGAAAATCTAGGTGTAGATATTAACAGTCAAAGAAAAATCAGTTGTCTTAGGTGATCAGACCCCCAGGATGACCCTGGATCCTTGTGAACTCAGAGTCTCCTTTGTGGGTGCCCCTTAGCCACACATGACATGAATAAATATCTGTTGAAATGTGTTGATTTTGTCTTGCACAGCAGAGAAAAATATGAGTTTGTCCTTTTCAAGATTCTATTTTCTGGATGATTTCTCTAGTATACAATACATTGTTCAAATTCATTCACTTAACTTGGGTTTCATCTTCAGATGCTAAATACCTTCCAGCACTCCCTGATGGAGCAGATTAAAAAGAAGAATGCAAAATATGTATGTTTACACTCCAGGCCTAGGGTATAAAGATAGTAAATAAACTGGAAAATAGTGTTAAATCAAGTGAAAAAATTGACTTCAGTCCAAAGGCAAGAGTTTTTGAGATATGGTCTATGATAGATAAAAACCCCAAACATATCAGATTAAAGTTAACTCAGTAGGATGAAATGGGATAATAATGAGAACAAAATCTTAGAACCATTTCCATGTAGGTCAATTAACCTTAATCTACTGTAGCTACTAACAGCATTCATTTTTATTTTTATTTTTATTTTTATTTTTATTTTTATTTTTTATAGGCATTTATTTTTTCTCTTCCAGTGTTCCTGTCCCCAGTTGAATAATTTTTAAAACCCACAAAACTCTCTTAACCAATAGATATGGTCTAGAAAAGTAAATTTTCACATTAACCACATCCACAAATGCATGTCTTATTCTGAATTTTAAGTCCATCATCTCTCTGCCAGGAGGTGGGTGGCATGATTCATCTCTAGGCCTTACAGAATGAGATGTATACTTTCAGACATGGCCAATGTGTTGATTAATTTTGAATGACTATTTTATTTTGAACGACATCCTCCCCTACTCCATATATTTGTGTATGAATGTATAGCATGAGGTAGCTAGGTGATGCTGTAATGGATGGAGTATCAGGCCTGGAGCCAGTAAGACTCATTTTCCTGAGTTCAAATTTGGCCGCAGACACTTAACTAGCTGTTTGATGCTGGGTAAGTCACTTAACCCCATTTGTCTCAGTTACCTCATCTGTAAAATGAGCTGGAGAAGGAAATGGCAAACCACTCTAGCATCTTTGCCAAGAAAACTCCAAGTGAGGTCACAGAGAATTGGACAGAACCGAAAACAACTGAACAACAACATATGTAGCATATACATATACACATATACACATCACACAAATAGTTCTAAGTTTTCTGAGGATGCTTTGCAATTTTTTCCTCAACTGTAAGATTTCCTCATTTTTTCCCCAGTTCCTCTTTTTTTCCTAACCCTTTCTTGAATTAGAATTTCCCTCATAATTCTAGGGATTCCATACTTGCTTCTCCTTGAAACTTTGTTCCAAGCTTCCTTTTTTTCTTGGCTTTCAAAATGTTCTCCAATCTGGAAATAAATGACAAAGTTTGCTCGTAGGAGTGGTATTCTAACACATTTGAAAAATCCCAGGATGCTAGAGCTGGAAGAGAGCTTAACATTCATCTAGTCTAACCTTCTGCTTTTAAACAGGAGTGTGCTCAGCCTAGATAAGAAAACAGTACTCCTGTCTGTCAGACCACCCTGATGTTTTGCCTCCAAAAGCAAATGTGATATATTCCGTCTGGAAAAATCCTTAAGTTTCAGGCATGAACTTCTGTGTAAAGAAATGAGTTCTCTACTAATTTTGTAGGCTCTCCATTTTACAGATTTGAGTTTAGTTAAAATTAGGGATATATATATATATATATATATATGTATGTATATATATAATAGTTATGTTAAATGCTGCATTTTATTTGTTCATTCATTCACTCAATACATATTGAGAACCATCTATGAGCAAGCCACTATGCATTCAGTACCATTTTTAGTAAACTGCCTTTACTTTTCTTCTGATCTACTCAAGAGGAAAAAAATCTAGATATGTGTTGGTGATGACTGTATCCTAAACAAGACCAAACTAGTAAATTCAGTGGCCGGAAAAGTTATTTGCCTAATATAAGCTCACTGGCACTACAACCTTATCTTTTTATCTCTAAAGAGCATATAAATAAATCCAGCCCAAGCTGTGAAATGCAACAGAATATGTTCATCAACTCAGTTCACACCCAAGTGTTTTACCTGAGAAGATAATCTTGTAAATGATCAATGGAAATTATACTTTGAGTTACAAGTGTCATACGGATAAGAGACTTGACTATCTGTCTCCTCAAATAAATGAGGTTAGATATAAAAAGAAATCAAGCGTGAGCCCTAAGAAAAATTTAATATCCTCCTTTTTCTCTAACTCTTTGAGTTTTGTTGTTCATGAAATTTACATTCACTGGGAAACTTTGAATTTGTCTATTTTAGGTAGATCCATACCTGTTGGGATATTTAAAGGTACACACACAGCAAGTGCTACAGGTATCCAGAGAGGCAGACACATAACCCCTAAGGCCTGTTAGTGCTGCTCCTGAAGTTCTTCTGGCTGTACTAAAGCTTCTGGTAGGTGCTAATTTCCTTTTTAAAGACCTTCGAACTACAAATCTTATTCATTCAGTCAAGACAATGTCTCTAGTTAATAGATGCTTATCTCTCTCTCTCTCTCACTCTCTCTCTCTTTCTCTCTCTGTAACACACACACACACACACACACACACACACACACACACACACACACACCCCTTATTTGATCCTTAATTGAATGAGTTTCTTTAACTGTCACAGTTTCATTGGGGGATATACCGCGGTGTATCTCAAATTTAGGGATAGTTACTGGACTGGGGATTTCAGTGATATAGGAAACTCCCGAGTGAGGAAACTCATTCTACCAAGGCAAGTCTGCGTCTTCTCTACAATTTATATTTTTAGCAAATTGCCTAGAACGCTGAGAAGTACACAGAGCCAGTATGTATCACAGGCAGAACTTGAATGCAGATTTTTCTGGGTCTGAGGTCTTGACGCCAAACTACCTCTCCTTCCAACTCCCTTATGAATGGCAAGAGTACTCCCTATTCTTCTTAATATACTAAGAGAAGCAGGGTAAGAAAGAAACATAAGGAGGGGAAGGGGGTAATGATGGTTGGGCTGAGGGGGAAATATAAAATTTTCGGATAAAAAAAGAATTTTTTCAAAGCTGAATGATTTCTGAAAACTACTTAAAAGTCTTTTTTTTCTTTTGAGGTGGGGATATAGAATATCACATTGGAAGAGAAGTACTAATACTAGTCCAATATCTAGGAACACTAAATTTCACTGTGATCTTCATAATAGGTAATTGAATAATGAGGTTAGAAGCTAGAAGCTGGGAATTTATGTATACAAAAAGATCTATTTACTTTGTGTCTAACAGGTCCTGACTAAATAAGGAGACCTCTGGTCTAGTCATTATTACTGGCGTATTTTGATACTGGATTATAAAGGTGTTTATCTACTTAAACATTTAAGCACATACTACGTACCAGACACTATGCTAAGCACTGGTGGTACAAGAAGTAAAAGATTTCCTGCTGTTCAGGAGCTCACAGTCTAATAGAGGAGACAATGCAAATAACTATGTAGAAACAAGCTAGATACAGGACAAATTGGAGAAAATCAACAGAAGGAAGGCATTGAAATTAAGAGGCATGCAGAAAATCTTCCTGTAGAAGATGAAATTTAGGCTAGCACTTGAAGGAAGCCAGGGAGGCTAGGCAGCAGAGATGAGGAAGGAAAACATTCCATCAATAGGAGACAGCCAGTGAAAATGTGAGGAAAAGCAAGGTGGTCAGTGTCACTGAATCTGTAGAGTATATGTAGGGAATGGGGGAATAGGCTAAGATAGGAGGGTCAGGTTATAAAGGACTTTACAAGCCAAACAGAGGATTTTATATTTAATCATGGAGGTGATGGGAAACCAGTAAAGTTTGTTGAATGGGGGTGAAATGGAATGGAATGGTGACATGGTCAGACCTAAATTTAAGGAAAATTAATTTGACAGCTGAATGGAAGATGGATTGATGTGAACACATCAGTCAGTTAATCAATAAATATTTATTATGAAACTACTATGTACCAAGAACTGTGCTAAATACTGGGGAAAACAAATATGAAAAAGCTCTATGCCCTCATAGAGCTTACAATCAAATGGGGAAAGACAATATATAAAAGGACACAGAAAAAGGGGAAGTGGTACCCAGCATGGCAGCATGAGGAAGAAGTTCAAAGGAGTAGCAGAGTAGGAAATGGAGAGATAGCTGGTCTGGGTACCCTCCTTAAATGGAGATTTGGGGGGGAACTCTTCACTACTCCCTGCACTCAGAGGCATAGAGGGTACTGATGGCATTTGAGTACCTGGCCTGATTTGGGTACTCATAGAAGGAGACCAACTAGCAGGCTATTTTGATGGTACAGGTATGTCCTATTGCTATTTGGACTAGAATGGTGGCTTTGTGATTGGAGAGCAAGGATGTTATGAAGGCAGAATATTTAGGCCTTGGAAATAGATTGGATATGGGGGGAGAGGGTGGGGTTGGTAAGAGACAAGGAGTACAGAGGATGACACCTAAATTGTGAGGCTAGGGGACTAGTAAGATGATAGTTTTCTTGACAGTGATAGAGAAGTTAGAAAGAGGGGGGAGTTTTGGAGGAAAGATAATGAGTTCAGTTCGAGACATATTGAGTTTAAGATATCAATGAGACATCCATTTTGATATGTTTAATAGGCCTTTTGGAGATGCAAGACTAGAAATCAACAGAGAGGTTAGTAGGGCAGGATAGGTAGATTTGAGAATCATCAGTATAGTGATGCTAATTGAATTCATGGGAGCTGATGAGATTATCAAGTGGAATAGTATAGAGGGGGAATCGAAGAGGGCCCAGGAGAGAACCCTGTAGGATACCCACAGTTAGTGGGCATGACCTAGAGGAAGATCCAGCAAAAGAGTCTGAAAAAGAGAAGTCAGATAGATAGGAGGAGAGCCAGGAGAGACATGTGTCATATTAAGGAGAGGAAGGGATTGACACTGTCAAAGACTGCAGAGAGGTCAAAAGTATGAGGACTGAGAAAAGGCCTTTAGATCTGGTATTAAGGGTAATTTTGGAGAGAGTAGTTTCCCAACTAAAGAGTTAAGAAGAGAGTGAGAGGAGAGATGAGTCACCTACGGTTGACACCCTTCTTAAAGAGTTTAGCCACAAAAGGAAGGAGAGGTATAGGATGATAGCTAGTGAAAATGAAAGGATCAAGTGAGGGTTTTTTGAGTATAGAGAGACATGGATATATTTGTTGGTATTAGGGATGAAGCCAGTAGGCAGAGAAAGACTGAAGGCAAGTGAAAGAGTGAGGGTGTTAGAAGGGACAGTTTGCTGGGGAAGAATAATTAGGATGGAATCACTTTTTCATGTAGAGGGTTTTGCCTTGGCAAGAACAAGAACCACCACTTCATGTGAGATAGGAGTGAAGGAGGAGATAGTGGGGGAATGCATCTGAGTATTATAAGATGTGGAGCTCCATTTTATCTTCTGTGATCCTCTCTATCCCTCGTTTGGTCATGAACTTTTCTTCTGTCCTTAGATCTGGAAGGAATTCTTTTCCATGTTTCTCCAATTTGTTTGTCATGTGAACTTTTATATTTAGGTCATGTATC